>NW_020897703.1:16758771-16798351 GCF_003984885.1 Neopelma chrysocephalum
TGGGATTATTTATAATATAATAACTCATTTCAACTCAGTTTGACCACTGCAGAAATTTTCTACTGTAACCAAAAATCTCTCTTGGCCTTAATTTTTGAATAGATGCAGTTTGTTTTATTGTCCAAACCCACTTATAAATGTGTGCCTCTGTGCTTCAGTTAATACTCATCTTTTACCTTTACAAAATGAATTAATCTTCAAAGCAAGAATTATCCTTATAATAAAGCTATAATATTTTTCTTATAAATGAAAATAAACACAATTCATGATACTTTAGTACATAGTTGCAAATTTAGATTCCTTTTCCAAGAAACCATACACCTGTGTTTGTTTTAAATAGTTTAAATTTGTGAAACTTAGAATCTAAGTGCTCCTTAGATTCCTTCCTGTACATTTTATTTATTACGAGTATATTGACTACTCCTTCACAAAACTACTAGTAAACAATGAATTAATAAAATAAGGGGAAATAACTCCTGCTTATATATACCAAGGTAAATAATGTGGTATTTTCTAATTATTTTTTAATTTGTAGAGATAAAGGAGTTTTTTAATATTGAATAAAACACTTAACACTTGGGTTCTCATAATTAAACAGTCAACACTGTGTTATACTTGGAGATTGACATACTTGTGCCTGCAAACAGAACAGATTAATGTAATGTTTTGCTACCTTTGACCTTGTATCCTTGAGTCTCTTGATTCTGTGTCACCAAACATAGTACTGTAATAGAGTTGAGCTCTAGCTAATAGTGTGTGCTATTCTGACTGTCATGCTCCATCATTGTAACTTACTGCATGAGGTCCCCAAAGTAGTCTCAAACACAGAGAGACACAAAGTCACATCAACAAAACCTAAAAGTAAGCAGAAAAGACCTTAAAATGGAAATTCTTCATTCAGTTCATGCAAGACCAATCTGGCTCTGACTGCTGGTTATTCTGAAAACTCTGGCAAAGGGACATTTAAATGAAGATGTCGCTAAAAATCCACTGGCAAAAGTCATTCAGAAAACATAGCTGAACTCCTAATTTTGCTCACTGGGTTGTTATGATTTTAGAATTGGGAGGTCAAAATGCCATTTCTTTGTTCTAGTATGTAGTCTTGAAATATTGCCCATAATGACTGGCAAAGTATTTTCAAATGAGATATTTTCCATTATCTGGTGCCTTTCCTGCTAATGGTAAGTGGGGAGAAAGTCTCATACAGTAATTGAAGCTTCCTTGGGCCCGGTGTGGATCCCCAAGAGGTGGATCTCCCACGCTACAGATGGGGCCATGAGTGCCAAACAGAGGAACTCCTGTGAAGAAGTCCAGCATGGTGAAAAAACAGCTTTAGAGGCTGAGAAGTAGGAAATACCAAAGATTTAAAAACCTGACTGGAAAGGAGCCCTTGCTCCTAGGTAAGGCAGCTTGGCGATTCTTTCAAAGCCACTCTGCTCACTGGAAAACAAAAGCTACTAAATGACTCCAGGGTTACTCCCAGTCCTTCCTGCTGAATCTGGCCTCCTTTGTGGCCTCCATCACAGCCCTGATTATGATGGAATGTTTAAGAGAAAATGTGGCTGACTCCATGCTCCCTTTGTGATGGCAGTCATTGGAAAAGGACCTCAGTTTAAACATTTCTAGTCAATACTTGTCATACCATAAACCAAAGTATGTAGATGAACACCTATTTTGTTAATTTTTGTTACCCTGTGTTCAAAACAGATGATGAGTAGCTTAATAATGTTTAGATAATGGTCATACATGCTGTGAACTTTTGGGTTCTGAGAGCAACAGAGATGCAGTTGGTATGTGAAAAAAGCAGGTAAGGAGGAATGTAAGCTTCTCCTTGTGAGCCTACTCCTGTGCGTCTCAGTTATCCTTTCTGCAAAATGGAATTAAGTCTAAGTATTGTTTTAATATTTCTTAAGGCAGTGAAAAATCTGAAGATATCACATAAAAAAAACCTTCAAAAAGTGAGGGACTTACCTGTTACTAAATCCCTCACTAAGTGACTGAGTTTTCAGCAACATTGGTATTCATGCACTGTTGTCTTACTGTGTCATACAGAAAGGAATGTATGACTTTGCCTTTGTGGCAAATGCTTTTAAATCTAACTTCCTCTTTTAATAGCCTGGGATTAGTTTTCTGAATTTCCAGTTGTGATTGAATTCTCCAAAGCTACTATTGCTGGAAACAAAAAGAAATTAGTTTTCTCAGTGACCATACACTGTGCTGTGCAGTCATGTAAAACACTGTCCTGGTTAGAACGGCTGGGACCAATTCATCCCTGGATGGGTGTAACCCAAAACTGTGTATTCTATAGCCTCCATGCCATTTCCCAAAAACTGCTGTCAGTAGAGGCCTGCAAGGTGGGAAGATGTTCCTGTACCCTTTTATGGAATTCCCCGCTCTGATATCCTTATATGGAATTCCCCGCTCTGATAAGAGGGACTGAGCATCCACATGCCCTTTTATGGAATTCCCTACTCTGAGGGAGGGACTGAGCACTCCCGCCTGAACTGGAGAGTATATAACTGGGAGTTTCAGAGCCTTGGCTCTCTCGTGGGACCCAGAGGAAGACAGCAGACCACCGCTGCTCCCAACCAGGCTGAGACCACCACCCTCAACTGGACTGCAATCACCACTTCTGACCAGACTGCAGCAGCTCTCCCACCAGCAGGTTTTTTTTCCCCTCTCCCTTTGCTTTGGACTTGGGGGTGGGCCAAGGTACACCACTTTTGTTCATACCCCAGGGTGCTGGGTTGTACTTTTGGGTTTTGTGGGTTAAAACCAATTGTCTGTCTGTATAATTGTACTTATTGCATTATTTTAATAAATTGTTATTCTGACTTATAAATCTCTCTTTTGAATTGAGTTCATTTTCCCTTGCTGGTTAACTTTTAAACCAGCACAAACACAAAAGAATAGATAACTATTTCAGAGTCAAAGGAAAACCAAAAAATGTTTGTAATCAAGTGGCCTTTTCAATTCATTTGAATATTATGAACTTTCATCACAAAATTTATTTTTAAGCAGAGAGTTCATCTGGGTTTGTGGCTTCCTTCTGCTTTTGTTTACAAGCTTTTCTTCTTCATACTTGAAACATTGTCATAAAACCAGGTGTGTATGGTGGTGCTGAGGGACATTACTCCCTGTCTTCTGCTTCCTTGCTATGTTATGGGCACTGTTCCCAACACCCTGTTAAATTTCACAGGGGCTGGTTGACTTTGCTGTGCCAGTGTACCCACAGAGAGGTAGCCAGAAGAGCATTTTTCTTGGCTTGTATTTGGGTGCTTAAGCCTATTCTATGGGTTGTGTTGTCATATCTAAAATTGTTTTAATTCCATGTGGCAGGCCAGACAAACGTTCCAAATGTAAACTCAAAAAACATCCTAATGCTTGCACTGTTGCTGAGGTCTGTGCCCCCCGTCTCGTCCCATGTATGCACATCTCTGTGTTGAGACTGTGCACACTGGATAAAGGTAATCTCCCTAACATAGCTTGTCCAGAATCAGAGAGAGGGTATTGCACTCTGAAAATATCACAGAATCATAGATTATGCAGAGTTGGAAGGGACTCACAAGGATCCTCGAGTCCAACTCTTAGCACTGCAAAGCACCATTCCCAAGAGTCACACCATATGCCTGAGAGTATTGTCCAAACAGTTCTTGCATTTTGTCAGGCTTGGTGCTGTGATCACTTCCCTGGGGACCCCGTTCCAGTGCCCAACCACCCTCTGGGTGAAGAACCTTTTTCTAATAGCCAGCCTAAACCTCCCCTGACACAACTTCAGGCCATTCCCTCTGGTTCTATCACTGGTCACCACAGAGAAGAGATCAGTGCCTGCCCCTCCTCTTCCCCTCGTGAGGAAGTTGTGACTGCAATGAGGTTTCCCCTCAGTCTCCTCCAGGCTGAACAGATCAAGTGACCTCAGCTGCTCCTCGTACAGTTTCCCCTCAAGGCTCTTTGTTACCCCTACCGTCTTCGTTGCCCTTCTTCAGACGCTCTCTAATAGCTTAATAATATCTATCTTCTGAAGTGATTGACAGCTCGCTCTAGCACTACAAATCCCATCTGTACACTGTGAAGGAGGAGCTCAATAGGGTGAGCAGAAACCATCTGACCATCTCTTGCCAGGAAACTGAATTCAGAAGCCTAGTGGATCACAGTGAGCTCCCTGAAAGGGGCTTCAAATTATGCTGACAGAATCAGTGATCATATTTTGTGCATCTCCCCAATATACTCTGAGTAGATTTGATGTGGGAAAAGATTAGAAAAAGTCACTATTCCTCCCTACTCAGTGTGATTCCCTGAATATAATTTCACCTGCTTCAATACTTCATTACAAATGCTAAAGTGTAGCATCTAAGGCATAGATGTGATAATATATATTCAAACTAATTTCTATAAAATCATATCTACCTGTTTATAGTAGATATATATAAGAAATTTCTCAAGTTGTCTTTCCCCTGGATCTTATATTCTTATAATCTTATTTAAATTTTCAATCAATAGTTTAGGAGGTTAAATAGCACCAGTACAATAAAAGCTAATAAGAACAAGTTCAATAGTTACTGCCATGTTGGACTTTTTAAAACAATCTCTTTGTCAGTATACTAAACAGGTGAATATTTACATATCAAAATATAGTTTTTTCTTCCATCTATTTGGAAACAGCCTGTTCATTTTCTTTCCCACGTACAGCCAGAATGATAATACAATCGTTTTCAATTTTTAAGTTTTGTAGCTGAACTGAATTTGTGAACTATACCAGTGAATCAGCAGCTTACCTACTTTCAGTTCTCATATTTCTTAGAAGGAGATATATATGTAGTGAATATTAAAAGCCATAGCCATGATATTTATTTTCAGCAGTAGCAAACTGGACAAGAAAATAGAAGCTTATCCTGGACCTTTGTGTTTAAATGTAATTCTAAATAATTTAATCATGATTATTATGATCGCAATTTATTTATTCTTAATTTAATTTCTTGATGATTTGGTTCAGGAAAATGATGAATGATTTCATTAGTTGACAAAACTCTTCGATTTGCTTCTGGTATGGGAAACTGATTTGCTAAACTGAAGTTTTTGTTTCGGAATTGCAAAAACATGTTCCTATGCTATGTGAACAATATGTGTGGGATCCTACATATTAACCTCTTCCCAAATGAAAGATGGCCATTTCTATTCTCATCTGTGAGTGACAATGTTTTAAAATTTTTGTGGTCTTACAAACTTTGAAAGTGTTTATTTTCAGTAAATCACATGGAGCTTATTCAAAGGGTCAAAAAAAACTGTCTCTCACTAGCATCGTGTAGACACCAGACTACTTCTAACGGTTACTATTGATGAAGGGGCTAAAGTCACTGCTAAAGAAAAGGGATTACATCAGCATTCAGAAGAAAAAAATGCTCCATTCCTCCTAGCTCCATAATCTATGTTCAATCAACCCACAGTTAATGGAAGCCCTCCAGTGCTAAGCAATAAACAAACACAGTTGGGCAAATAGTCCAAAATCAAATCTAGTGTATAAGGTGGACAATACATAGTTAGTTCCATTACAGAACGCTCCCCTGGGAACTGGAGCAGCTTCTGAGCCTGTCTCATTACCCACCAGCACCATCTGTAGCCAGCCTGAACCTTATTTGGGAATATATAAAGTACACCGAAAAAATAGAGTAGGAATCAAGAGCCAGAGAATCCTATTTCAAGTTTAAATTTTGCTTGTGAAAGATCATTTGGTTTTAGACTCAGCAAACAGTAGGCCCTCATCACTCACAATGAGCTGTGCATGTAGCAGGGATTACTTCAGATCAGAGAGATTGAAGGTAATTGCTGCTTTCCACAGGGAGATATCTAGTACTGGTGTGGTTTGAGAGATACAGTAAAGCACCATAAGCTGAAACACATCATCCTGAAGCAAACTAGAGCCACCTCTCTCATTGTTTCTCCTTTCCTTACTTCATTTCAAAAACGTGAATAGTAAATTTAAAAGAATACATAGGAACAGGACAAAGTTCTTTAATATTTGGATTTAAAATGATAAAACAATCCCCACTCTTATGTGCAGATGAATATGTATGATATATGTGTAATATAGATGGTACATATTTTACACCAGAAGTCAAATGTTTTTAAATAACAGTATATTTGTATCATTATTGTATATGGATCATACAGATGTTAGAATCCAGATATAAGAGCATCAGAGATGAGAGTCCTTTTGCGGGGGCATATGAGAGAATAGAATAAAAAACCCAAGGGTTCTCTGCCTCAGAGAACTACAGTTGAACTAAGAGCCCAAATTTATCTGTTAGTGACTTCAGCAGAATTACTCCTCGAGGATTCATTTATCCTGGGATGCTCAGAGATTGCTGACAGTTGACAGCTACATTAGTTCCCTTTCTCCATTCGGTGGTTGTATGTGATAAGAGAGAAACATCTTAATATAGTATAAAGAGTTTCTTAGTGTGAGTTTATGAAAATAAATGGTTCACTCCAAACAAACTTTTCATTTTTGCAGTATAGGACTATTCTGCATAGCCTACACAACTAATTTAGGAATGGTTTAGTGAGTTTTATAACGAACACCTTTAAGGGTATTTTCATATACCTTTTTTTGAAAAACCTACAAACTTAGGAACTCTGGATCTTACTCCTAGCTGGACCAGACAGATCTTTAGGCTATGTGTCTTTGATGGCACTAGGTGGTTTTCTATGCTTCAAAGGGTATTTGAAACCAAGGATCTCTGGATACTTCACTGCCGCTGCAAGATCGAGCTTGCTCTTTGTCATCCTTGAATGATGTCCAGTAAACTTGCCACTAGTCAACATCAAGACTGGTGGTGCAAACAAAGCTGTGAAGGAAACCAGTGCATTTCACCCAAATTCAAGCAGTGTCAAGTACACAGACAATGGGCCTCTGCACCTTTAACAATTCCTTGCATATTTCCTCCTAATTTGCCATTACAGTCCAACAGAAATTACAACAACATACTATACTCTTTTCTAAACAATATTAGGTTCTGCTCCAGCATAGGTAGATTTTTTCAGAATTTTTACAAGATAAATGCAAAGCAATTGACCTTTTTGTGAGGGTTGTTTCTAAAATACCAAACCCAGCATCCACAGGATTGTTTTTGCCATATTCCTAAGTTGTCTTCGCTTCTTTTCATTTCTGACCTTGGTAGTCCAAAATGGGTAATATCAGAGAAATTGAACAGAGGTTCAATAAATTCTAGTAGTACTGAATCCCCTCTATGACCATGTGTGAGTGCCAGAAATTGAACATCTATTTTGTCATCTTGCTCATATTCTTAATACCTTTATGGCATCTTCCCATTAAATGGATTGATTATAATCAGTAGATGCGTATTCATTTTCTTGATCATTTTGTGAAATAAAGGATTTTATTTTTCTGAAAGAAATTATAATAGCCAAGGTGCTAGAAAAATATTAGAGGCAGTTTAGACTTTACCTCAAGATCCTGACACCTAGTAGAGTATGTATTTTTTGCTATTATGAGACCATTTGCTGTTTAAAATATTCTTACCTTTAATGAGCTAGTTATAAAACTGTGACTGATTATCAGATTGTTCTGTGAAAATTGCAAGTTCTTGATTTACCAATGAGATTCCTCTGTAAAGAATTAGCATTAAATGTTTCTTGAAACATAATTCCACCTATATAATTCCAGAAAAAGGAAAGATAACGTAACATATGCATGATAACACATATTTAAACACCTATAGCAACAGTTGTCAATATCAACAAAAAATTCCCATATTTTGGACGGAATTCCTCAGAATTTTTATACCTTTACTCCATTTTTAGTTAAGATTATAAAGCTGGGAGTAAAATTGATGTCATAAAAATTAGTATCGATCACAAAGTTGTCAGTGATAATACTGTGCATAGTTATTTTTTATCACCCGAATGTATTTAAACAAAATATGGTTTAATAGAAAGAAATACACAATCATATATATTTACAAACCAATTCATACTTACAGCATGAGGAGCTGTATTTTGGTAGAGAGGGTGGAAAGTATTTAAAGGTCATAGTGGACAAACAATTAAACATGAGATTCCAGTAGATACTGTGGCAATGGGGCCTAGTGTAATCTTTGGATATTATAAATGAGAGAAGTATGTCAGAATGCTGTATCTACCTTTTCTGTTCATTTTTTTTAAAGATGTTGAAAATTGGAAAATGTTCAAGAAGGGACCACAGAAATGATTTGGGAGATGGAGAAAATGTCTTATATAGCAACACTTTGAGCTTATCAGGAGAAGAATCTGTGTTGAAAGTGTATACATACTTTACAAAGTGAGGGATGCCAAGTGCCAAAGGACTCACCAGTCTGTCAGAGAAAGAAAAGACATCTCAAGAACTGGTATTCAGAAGACGCAAGATAAATTCAGACTAGAAATGAGGCATGCATATTTAATGCTGATGATAATTAATCACTGCAACCAACTCCAAAGTGAAATGGTAGATCCTTCCACTACTTATGCTTTACAAAGGTCTGAATGCCTTTCTCTTACTCACCACTGTACTGTGAAGGAGCAAGATTCAGGATGGGAACAGTTCCCAGGCATGGAGAAAAGCATACAGCAATTGGCAGGACTTTATTATATGGACCTTACCGTTATCATATGGACTTTACTGTTATTATGTGGTTTCATTGTATTCACACTACACAGTGCACAACCTGGTCGTGCCCAGGCTTGCCATGAGTTTGCCTGCTCCCTGCTTCCTCCACTCCTCCCCCTTTTGTCCATGTCCCGATCCTGGTTTGTTCCCCTGCTTGTCTGTCTCATGCTCCGCCCTATGTTCTGGCCCTTTCCCCGCCCGAGCCGACAAAAAGACGGTGTGCACGCGTGAATAGGGCATTCTACTTGCACCCTTCCTCGTGTCCCATCCCCTCTTCGGACCGCGGCACTGTACAGAGGGTTCTTTAGGCATAACTGGGTGAATTAGATAACTTGTATTACACAGGATGTCAGTGGTCGCTTCTGATATAGCAAATCTCAAATAAACCTGTGAGGATATGCACAGAGCTGATGGTGAATGTGGAGTTGGGACAGACCCCTTTCCCTGAAAATATCCTGTTAGTCAGCATTCCTGTCCATCTCACAGTAACCCCAGCTAGCTGCATCTGAAAAGCAATAGCCCATGAAAGGCAGATGGATGATCTGAAGACAAGAATCCACTGTGCAAAATGTTCTTATAAATTAAAAATAACAGAAATATTTTCTTTAGTAGCGGAGTGTTCCTTTTTAATAAGACATTAGTGGGGATTGATCCTGGTCAAAAGGTTTGGACTGACTCCTTGAGGAATTCTGAGTTGCCTGGATATGCCTTTGCCTGGTAGGAAGCAGTTTCAAGGGGGTGTGCTAAACAAGAGCCATCTGGAAAACTATTTCAGGCTTCAATGTCTTTGTATTATCTATCACAAAATAGATAATTTTTGCAGAACTCCTTGCCGTAAGTAATGCAGATCAGAATTAAAAGAAATTTGTTATTAGATGAGTGATATTGCAGGAATCTGTAGAAGACATGAACAAATAGCTTTGTGGTACAGCCATTCTGCAAAGAAACTGAAAAAAACCAGAACCCAGTAATATTAATGTTTGTAGCTTAAGTTCTCTTTTTTATATCTTTTAAAAGAGGTTTAGTTGTAAAATGTAAAATTATTAAATGCGTTAATAAGTAAATAATGATTTACTATTTTTCCATAATTGCCATTAGTAAAGAGCAAATTAGTTTAAATATTGGTGGCTACTTTGAGAAGTCTATTCTTCACTGTAAACAGTCCAAAACTGTGGTCAAATATGTCATTTGTCCAAAATACCCCAAGGACAGTCCTTGGCAGTCATTGAATATTGAAATTATGTAAGTGATGGTTTTAGCTGATTGTGAAGGTGTTTAATATGCTTTGCAGTGCCAACACTTTTTTGTTCATATCAAAAAGAGTTTTCATAGGGGGTGCATCTGTTGTGTGTTCCAGACTCCTTTTTATCTTTGATAAGTGCAGCTAAAGGTTTTGCAATATTCCATATATAGTAGCTAAGATTCTTTCCAGAACCAGGCTTGCAAAAGCCTAGTTTTCAATTTGGTCCTGCTAAATCTTTATTTTTTAAGAACTTCCTGTTTTTCCAGACTTTGAATTTTCTGAAATATGAGATATATAAAGCATATGGTTGTGATCTCAATCATTTTCATCACAGGAAGACCTCATCTTACTTTACAATAAAAAAATAAACTCAGGAGTAGCTGAGTTATTGAACACATTTGGAACTTAATTAATGATCAATGTCTAAAATGACTGCAATCGAGTACTTACCCCCATCAAACCACTGTCCCTCTCCATCACCTACTTAACTGACCCTGCAGTTTGGCCTCCTCTATTTATCTGCTCTGGCTGGACAGGGCCATAGAACTTGAAGAGCTATGCTAAAGCTGAGAGGCTGCTGTAATCTTTGTTATATGAATAAGTCTCTAAGGAGAAACAAATACATCCAACTGAGATAGTAGCTATGCAGACAAATCTAAAAGGGACAGAACTGTGTGAATGCATAAGCTTCAAAATTAGTGTAGGGGTTTTGTTTTGTTTTGTTTTGTAGATATAGAGGATTAAATGCTTCCAAGAAAATGCTGGAGACTTGCTGGTATGTCAGCAGCTTTCCCCTGCTTCTTCCCCTAAAGAAGCTGCTATTGAGAGGTTTTGTGCTACTAAAAGAAAATTATTCAATGAATAATTAATGTGTTACAGTGCATTTCCAGTATATTATGAACCATTAACAAATTAAAACAAAGTAGTCAATTTAAAGTAGGGCTTATGACACATTTAGTTTGCTGTTATTTGCTTGTTTATTTTCTGCTGTGGAATGTGTCGATTTGTAATTCTCCTGGTCACCAGCTTAATCTGCACCGGTCTATTCTGTGACACGTCGCAGTGTATATGAGTGTCCATATGTTCAAAAGAACTTAAAGACATTCCCATTTTCTCACTGTTGGATAGGTAATGTTTGGGTATATGTAATAGTATAATTTGTTTCTTTCAGGAAAACAATACTTTTAGTATTGATCAATGGTAAGTGCAGAATTGTTCAGTCTTCAAACCTTTCTCTGGTATGTTATGTTTGCCCTAATCTAGTACAGGAGAAAAAAAAGAGTAAGTCTATTTTCCACGTTTCTTTTTTTCTGCTTGCTATCGTTTAAAAAGCAGCTTTGAACCTTGTTCATGGCTTTCCCAGATTTTGCTGTTAGCTGCCAAGTCCCTGTCAGATTGAAATTGAAACGGCAGAAAAAAGATTTTCAACATACTTTTTCTGCAATTTTTTTCTGTCTTTCACCTCTAATGAAACGACCTTTAACTGCCCCCTCATCCTACACTAAGCAATGCTGAGTTTTATACCCTAAATTTCAACTACTTTATTAAATTAGCTACAAAATGGATTTTTAAAAATGAAAACAAAAGTTATTTAAAAGATGTTTATGAAGCTTTGCATGTTTAGATGCATTGCTGAACTTTTTACTTTAAAGACAAAGATCTCTGCACTTGAGAGACCTTGCCACTTACTCAGTGCTCATCCCAATACACACAGTATTTTATTATCACAGATAATTGTAAAACTAGCCTCATTTAGATTTCACTATATTTATATACAAATAGTTAGCAGTTCATGCTTTAAATCTGTAGTCATTTGCTGTGAAATAATTGCCTTGTTGTTGAAAAAATGAATTGGCTTAGCTACTTCAATTCAGTGTTAGGCTCTTACATCCTAACAGTATATATACAAATTGCCAATTGGAATACACAGTACGAGAAAGTCAAACTTACCAGCTCATTCTATTTTTATACCTTATAGAATGTTCAACACTTTACTCTTGATGAAATGTACTTCAGTCCCTTGTTGCACTACCTAATGTGCCAGCATTTCTTGCTACATTACTTTTTCCTCTGTATGGTCTTTAATGGAAAAGATGCTCACTGGCATAAATGTATCTAGAGCTAACAGTAAAAAAAATACTTAAATAAATAACAGATGCACAAGGGAACCATGAAATAAATATACAGAAGGCACAGAGTCATAATCACATGTCTAAACTACTAGACCCATTATCACCATGTAGCAAAATACACACTAGTAATTATGTGGGTATCCCACATGCCCACATGATTCTGAACTGGGTCAAGCTATCTCTAACATTGTAAATATTTGTAAAGAAGCTAAGAATTCAGAGAGACAACATCTGATAAATTGTAGTATGACCGATAAGATGCATGTATGTGAGACCCTATACACACATAACACACACGATTTTATGTGATTTTGATGCTTATCAAAGAAAAGATTTAATGAGACTGGTTAGAGCCACCACACATAGCAAAATTAGTTCATTAAACTCCACCAAATGTATCACAACCCTGACTCTTCAGACCACTGGTATTACAATCTGGGACATCAAAAAAACACTTCTACAAATTTAATGGTGTTGTTTTTCATGTCAGTAAAAGTCTAAAACCGTACAGGATGTGATAACAACCTTTTGTTTTCCTTCTCTACTTGTAAGCCAAGTCAGGGCCGTTATCTTACTTTAGATATGAAAAACAGAATATCACATAAGCCTGGTAAGTGGTCTTCCTCAGTATCTTTTCCTAGACAGTGTTTAATTAAAAAAAAAAAAAAAAAAAGAAAAATAGAATATGTGCAACAATAGTGTAAGAATTTATGGAAAAACTAAATGCAAATCTCTTCATAGCTTAGTTTTGATATACTACTTAGATGATAAATCTAGCACCGAACCTCTACTTTTTCTTTGGTATTATATTTGAAAGGTTTTCCTGCTTCACTGGATATTGCTCTCTATCATTTTAGAATCTTTTAAAGGTGTTTTACTTTTTTTGTTGTGAAATATCTTTGTATTAATCTCCAAAAAGCAGTTATGAAAATGTAAATAATTTTTGATATAGCAAATTATTCCTTAGATTGCCAAATGTTACCCACTTAGCAGAAGCCAGGCCATGAAGATGTGCTGGTTTTGCCTGGGGGTAATTTTCTTCACAGTGACTGGTATGAGGCTGTGTTCTGGACTTGTGCTGAACACAGGGTTGATAATACAGAGATGTTTTTGTTATTACTGAGCAGGGCTTACAAAGAGCCAGGGCCTTTTTTGCTTTTTGTACTGCCACGCTGGCAAGGAAGTTGGAGGTGCGTGGGAGATTGGGAGTAGGCACAGGTAGGACAGGGATAATCCAGACCATATGACTTCATGCTCAGTATATAAAGCTGGGGGGAAGAAGGAGGAAGGGGGGGACATTTGGAGTGACACTGTTTGTCTTCTCAAGCCACTGTTGCGTGTGATGGAGCCCCGCTGCCCTGGAGATGGCTGAACACCTCCCACACCATGGGAAGTGGTGGATAAATGCTTTGTTTGGCTTTTCTTGTGCACCCAGCTTTTGCTTTACCTGTTGAACCATCTTTACCCCAACCCACGAGTTCTCCCACTCTTACCCTCCTGACTATCTCCCCCATCCCGCTGGTGGGGACTGAGCGAGCAGCTGTGTGAGGCTGAGTTGCTCCCTGCGGTTAAACAATGACAAAAGATTTTGGAGTTGGTTTTGTCTTCCAGTCTGTATTTTTATTTGTTTGTTCTGCAGCCAATGCAATGCTAATAATTGGTTAATTACTATTAATATGTATTAATATGTATTGCAAATTTTGAGGTTTCAAGACAACAGCAAAAACTGAAACACAGAAACTACCTTTCTTATCTTTTTCTCATTACTTTTGAGAATTTGGGTCCTGCTGCTGTTTTGCTGCTGGGAAGATTTTTGAGGCACGCTTCCAAAAATCAACAGGTATGAAAAATAGGAATATGTGCAAAAATAGAAGTGAAAACATATACTTTTCATGGTAAGTACATGCAAACATTATGCCACACAATGGTCAGAAACAAAAAGCTGATGATATAATTAGTTTACTTTGATGAAGGCCTCTGTACAGTTGCTCTGCCCCAAGAGCATTTTCAGGAAAAAGTTGTACCTGCCTGCTTCATATGATGAGAAGTTACAAGGATTTTGCATTTAATGTGGTAGTCTTAATCTCCCTTTGTAACTTGATCACTTACTAAATTTTATTGTGTCCTATGCCCAGAATTTTTGCACATGGTGGAGGCTAAAAATGGGAAAATGATAAAGAGAAATGTACACATGTGATGTGGAAAGTTGGTCCTCTATCTGACGAAGGCTTCTATATGATAATGGTCATCCTGAGTGTTTACAATGCAAATGAATGTTGGATCTGAGCATAACCCTTGAGTTATGCCTACTATTTACCTAATAACATAAAAAATGTGTAATTTTTATACCATGCATCTTCAATCAGTGACAGACAGTGCCTTTTTCTAAACTGTTGTACAATTTTTGGTCTTTTATGTACCGCCAGAGATGTTCTCAGACACAGCAGTGCCCATGGCCAGAAGTTGCAGCGTCTAGAAATACTTCTCTTTCTTCTTGCTGTTCTTTGTTTCTATCACCGTTTTCATCTTGAAAGATTTTAATTAACATGTACTAACAAATGCTTCTTAAGGAGAAAAAAAAGAAGTTAAAATTTTGGTTAGACAAGTGCATGTAGCAAAATCTCTCTCAAGATCCAGCTACAGAGATCCAAGATAAAGGGAACTGTAGTGTAGATAGGGCATGAGAAAAGGGAGTTGGGGTACTGGAGTTCAATTTATTCCTATGTCATTAACTCAGAGTGAGTGTCCTTAAATGCACAAAACATCGCTTCTGCTTCCATGTGTGTATAAATAGTCTTCCTGATCGTTGGCTACCCCTATGAAGTGTTGTGATGAATACAGTTAATTACAAATAATAACTAACTAATGGTAATATTTTTTTAAGAATTGTATTATAATTTAAATATGAATTCTTTAAATCCTCATATATTAATATCCACAGGGTTCATAAGGCTAAAGAGACATTTCAATAAATGCCTAACCACTTATTATTTACTGTTCTAAAGTAGATAATGTCAGTGAGTGGCTTAATGGTATTCCTAATATCTATACTCAGAAAACTTGTGTATTAATAGCCATTTAGAACCCATACTTGGTGTCTATCAGAATATAAAGACATAAAGGAATAATTTTTAAACCAGGAAATCTGACAAAATTGGGTGCAAACGAGTTTCAGCTTGGCAGACAGATTTTGAATCTTGAAAATTATTTTTTTTAAAAAATGCATTTTAGCAGTCTGTTAAGCTTTCTATTGGTGCTGTAGAACTACAACTCTTCCATAAGGTGGGCTTCAGATTCACTCTTATAATTATTGGCTTCAATACTCCCCATCCACCCCTGTCCTTCACTAGAGATCTCATCAGCCTTTGCTGTCTTCACATCTCAGATTGCTAAACTGCCAGCTGCCTTCTTTGGGATTATCGAGTAGGTCAAGCTTCTGAAATTTGAGAGTAGTTCTGCTTTGTGATAACTCTATCAACACAAGAAAGTGAGGAAGACAAGTGCATTTACTGCTTCACATGCATCCTCTGGCATGCTCTGAATCAGTGGGACTGGTAGAAAAGGTGAGAATAGTATAATTAATATAAAAATTAAGTAAATGTCAATTCCAGCCAGGATACTATAGTTGTTGTTCTAATAAAGCATCTTGGAAGCTTCCCTGAAGATGAAACCTGTGTTTTGGATGTACCGGTTGTAGTGCATGGACTAGAGGGTTGATTCCTAAGCTTGAAGGCACAGCTGTGTTTCACATAAAATGCCTAAAATATCATGGCATTGGAAAATTTCCCAAAACAGATGATGAAATTAAAGAGGCTTTTAATGGCTTTAGGTGGAAATTTTCTAGCTGTTTTATGTACATCTTCTGTACTAAGATGTCAGTTCAGGTAGTAATTGAACTTGCTATTCCTTCAAGACTGGTTTGCTTTTTCTTTTCCTGTTTTCACACTACTTGTACATAGTCTTCTGCCTTGTAATAATTTTTATTTTTCTCAAAAGTGTCAGAAATTGAAGTATCTGAATTGTGCAAATGTGCAAATATGATCTAGAAAAATGCTTAAAAAGAATTCCTTTAAATATTACATGGAGATCAAGGAAGTAACTTTTTGGTGTACTAACCTACTGACAAAAAGAAGCAATGATTCATTTTTTTCTTTCTATATTGCTCAGATCTAAATAGGACCTACAGTTGGCTGATCAGATGGGGCTTGGAAAGCACCTAATGAGCATTAGTATTTTTTATATTTTGATGAAACTTTTTTTACCATGGCAAAGAGTTATAGTGATATTTATTCTCTCCTCGTCTCTCAGTCAAACAGGAATTAACAATTAATAGATTGTGATGGCTTTTTATGTTTACCTTAGATACATTTTAATTTCAATTAGGTATTTTGCAATATATTTAACATGTAATTTTACTGTCTTGGACTAACCCCATAAAATACCTTATCTCCTAGATAGATGAACTTCCCTTTGGCAGCACCTAATTACAATTATCTTAGGAATACCATTGAGGGTATTCAAAGTCAAAGTAGTGAATGAGTTTCCTAAATACTCAGGAGTCAGAAAAAACTGAGGCTCTTGCCTGAGTATATTCTGGCTGGAGGTCAGATTCATCCTCTGCTAGGAATCCCAGCTGTAGAGTTTGACAATTTTTGATCTTTGATGTGGTATTTAGACCTTTCCTGTGAGTCTGTTACCCAGACCATGGTCTCCGGTTCATCCTAAGGAATTGTCCTTAGTCTCTTCACATAGAGTCTCTTGGGCCAAATGGTTTAAAAACTCATTGTTATGTTTGTAGCCAGACTGAATGACCTTCCTTGGGGTAATATCCAAAAAGACAGTTATCTGTCTTGATCAAAGTGATCTTTCTCTAGTCTGTCTTCTTGGGAGTACTCTAACAAAATTAAAATAAGTCCAGAATCAATATTTTCTTTCCAGAGTCTCCTATCTGTGACCAGGGGCTTTCCTAGTGACAGATGGGAAGTACCTGGAGCTCTGGTAAGCCAAAAACTAAACTCTTTCTCAAAGTGGCCTTTCGGCAGACTCCTCAGAGCTGGACACATCATGTAGCATTGTCTGCCTTTACATTAAATTTACTCCTTCCCTGGCTGACTTTCTGTGGGCTCCATCATCCTACCAAGTGGAAGAGCAAGGGCAGTTGTTAAAGATGTTCAAAATACTCTGCATTAACAAGATAGGTTTTATATCTTATCTGGACCTTTTATGGCTGCAAAATTGGCTGGTTTGTAAAAAAAAAAGAAAAAAAAAAGAAAAAAGTGTTCATGAGATCTACTTTTTTTAAAACAAAAACTTTCTGCTGTCAGCTCAGGAGTAATCTAGAAACACTGTAAGGACACTATATTTTGGCATCTCTACTTTAGGCAGAAAGTGCCAGGGCATAGGCATCTGGAAATTAGAGAAATGTTAACAGTATCCTTTTAAACCTTAAAAATTATCACTTCTAGGAATAGGTAAAATTTAGGGTTAGAGCAGGAAATATTGCACCTTTTCTAAATGTATGCCCTTTGGAAACTCAAGCTATTATTTTCTAAAGGTTAAAGCATTTTTGACGTACAACAGTTGCTTCATTCAGCAGTTTGCCCTACAGTGAGTCTAGATTTGGACGATCTGCTTCTGGAAGTTTAAGGTCAAAGTGGTCTTTTCAAAGTCTGAAGTGAAGGTGACCATGAATGTACTATCCAAAGAAAGATGTAGGCAAATAGATTGTGCAAATGGCCAGGAAACCTAGGCATGTTTTCAGCTGAATGACTCTTCTCTGTGCTATGGCAAAATACATGACCTTCTGTAGCGTCTTTCTAACTACAGAGCTCATTCATTTCCAAAACCTACATTGATTATTTAGTTACTGGCCCTGAAGTAGACAAACAAACAAAAAACACCCCAACCCAAACCAACCAAACAAAAAAACTCAGGACTTTTCCTACGTGAACATCAGTTATTCCAGAAAGCACTACATAACAAAGATATTGGCAGACTTAAGTAAATACAAGCAATGCTGTGCATGGGTAACTGATGCTTAATCATGTGAAAATCTATATGCCATATGCATGAATTCCTAGAGAATTTATTTGGAGCAGTGTTCTGAAAATGTTGCTTGTTTAGTATGAGTGCCAGAAGGAAACAGTATTTCACAAGTAATTATTGGAAAAGCTGAGACACACTGAATGAACAGAACCTTTTAATAAAACTTCTTATTGATAGAGATGGTTTTATTCTGATTTTTTTTCAAATGCAAAAATCAGCTTTTCTTTAAAAATAATATAAAATATAGCTTCATAATAAGATGTCAGCCATAGTTTTACATGTACTGTAATGTGCTTCCTAATATTCCACAATTTCTGGCCATGCCTGGATATATTGAAGTGCCCTTAGCTTTGCCTCAGGCCCTTAATACCTCCAGCTGTTATATTATTGGCTGATTTACTGGGAAAATAAAGAGTAGAAATACATAAATGAACATTTTTGTTGCTACCCAATCAGGAGAAAAGAGATTTTTTCTCTCTCTCTGAAGCAGCAGATACTCCTTTCATAAATGTGAACCATTTACAATCAGCAGCAGTCTTATGAGCTGACAATGTAGTGTAGTCTGATTTTTTTTCAGAATTACATTTAAAATACAGTAGTAACATAATTATTAAAATTAATTTATGTCTTAAATAACCAAAATTAAATTCTGTAACTGCAGTGCAAATTATTTAGGTGAATTAAACTCAGATGTCTCCCCATGTTCAGTATTAAATTGCAGCAAATTTGAGCTGGGTCCAGGATGTGTGTGTTAAAAAAAAAAAAGAAAGAAAGCACTCGTGACATCCCTCCATATCAAAATGTTTTGGTAATCATTCTGTTTAAATAGTAACATTTTATTTTTTTTAAGCACTTAGATTCTTGATCTGAATCCATATTCATGGAGGTCTGCTGTAATCCACTTTACCACTTAATGTTGCAATTCAAATGTTCAGTAAGAAGCAAAGCCCTCCAGAATAAAGCATGAATATTACCGTGTGGGGGCTGTAAAGAGAAGACTATTAGAATATATCACCAACACACTAGGGGACCATTTAGTGCACTGCTCTAAATACATCATTTAATTACAATGGAGACATTACTTCATGTTTCTACTGATGTAAGTATTATTAGAATTCATGATATTCGCAGGCTACTGTGGGCCATTACATTGGCCATAAGCTATTCCATAAGATTTACTACTAAAGGCCCGCAAGGGTATTTGAGCATTCATGGATTCTGTGGCAGTAGGCTTTTATCTAAGACACATAAGTGAGGGACAACCGAGTTATTATCTCTAAGAAACATAGCTTAATATTTTGGATTCTAAAGGTTAAGGTACCATAAATCCTGAATTACTCTGAGATATCACATAAAAAGACATTTTTATTTTATTTTACTCTACTCTGCCTCTTAAAATATTTTATGATGGCAGTTTCTAGAGTTGTACCGTGTTGTTTACATTCAGTCCCTGGATGTATCAAAACCACTGACACAGCATTTCCTTTAAACTGCTGTAATGGAGGCAAAACACATGCAGGGGATATTCCCCCCATTTCTGAGCTCTCATACGTGGTGCTCCCAGTGTGATTAGTCTGTCACCCTGATTTGATGAGAGTCACTGCAGACTTTTCTACCCCAATGGAGGGCCTTGTTAGGGAACTAGTGGACAGTATCTGGCAGGTCCTGCTGGAGGCAGTAGGACTACTGTTCATGAGGAAAAGTAAATACAAATCTCTGGCATTTTGAAGCAGATAGCTTGAAATTTTCAGAGATTAAACACTTCTGCTGGAGCTGGTAATGTAAAAGGAAGTGTGACATTTTCTTCTGTAGATGATCTATAGACCTTTAGCAGTGTGTGGTGTTAGCTGGGTGATGCTTTTCTTAATTATGACAGTAAACTAGCAGTTTGCATTTTATACTACTCCTCCAAAATAATTTAGACTTCCTATGTTATTATTAGGAGTCATTATGTAGTTTCTTTATGTACACAAACATAACTGTACCACATTTCAAGGAAATAACACATCATGTATTAAGAAGAAGGATGAGTCAGCTTTTCAGCCAGGCCATGGCAAGTGTCACTGGCTCAGCGCAGATCCAGCAATTGGGCCAGCTCCCTGTGCCCTTGGCAAGAAGGCGGCATCCACACCCTGCACTCTGTGGCTGCTTTGCTCCAGCAAAGAGTCTTGGCATTGGCAAGGAGCACAGTGTAAGCAGACAGGTCTATGATTTCAAACGGCAGTTCCCTGGTACCAACCCAGAAAGTTTATCCAATTAGTCTTCTTGGTTTCATAACTAGATGTCATGAATTGATTTGTTGATTTAGACAGATAATATTGGATGAATTATCCTTGACTAGTTTTCTCACTGAATGAGGCCCAAGAACATTTCCTGTAACAAATGTTAACAACCCGTGCACAAATTATCTTAGAATTTGAGGTCATTCAAAATTGTTTTAGGAAGTCTAGAAAATCAGGGATATCATCTAGTAAATTCTTCAGGACAAGAATCATCCTCCTCACCCCACTTTTTCCCCCCATCTAAATTCTGCTTTTATCTTGGGCCTGTTGATTGCTAGAGCTTAAAAGTGATAATAGAGAAAAGGGAGTCCTTTGCAATTTTGCAGCTATTGGGAGGTCTGATGAGAATTTTCGCCCCACAAGACAAAGAGGCACAGAAAGATTGGTCTTGTGTAGCATGTACTTAAATGTTAAATAAACAGTGAGCTTGTTTCCTGCTTTTTAAATTAAAATATAAATTCTAGGCCTTACATTTGTTTTCTGGTAGCTTGGCTTAGTGCTAACCAGTCATTCCACCTTAGTTCACTCTGTGTGTTTTTATGGCTGTCTTAAGGGAATAAAGAGCTCTGTTTGGCTAAAGAATAATTTTAGACAGAGAGAACTGGTTGTACTTTTTCATTAACAACTTCAAATTAAAAGTCATATTTGAGTGTACCTGTGAAGCCAGAGACTTCACAACAGTAGGTATTTTTTTCTTGGGCTGCTCTAGAACCGGCACAGGGTTTGGGAGTGGTGGGCTGCCTGCACCATGCCAGAAGTATATGAAGTGCCACAGAGCAATTGCTTGGGTTGCCTTCTGTTCCAGTAGTTGAATCCGCGGAGGACTGAAATTGATTTTCCTTATGTTAGCATGTGAAGGCTCTGCCCCTTGACCCGCTGCTGGCGAGCGTGCAGGGCACAGAAAGGCTGCAGCTTTGCAGGAGTAAGCAGCACTATGCCTCTTATCACTGGCACATTCTTCTTCTGAAATTGTTCTTTCCCCCGTGCTTTTCCTTTCTACCTTATTCTGCACTTTGCTGCATGGTCCCATAAATATTTTGTATGCCTGAAACAAAATTTTTTTTTCTTGCAATAGCATAATATCTTTTAAAAGTAGAAAAAGTGGTGTATCTGTATTCATGAACCAGATAATGCTGTTGAGTGCAGTCAAGCACACTGCCAGCAATTGGTAGTATGGGGCATCTACTCTACACCATTATTTCTCTGCAACTTAATCCCATATAAAACATTCTGCTCATATGTCACTTTTGCCAGTGGTGATGCAAGGATATGTAAAACAGGGGAAAGTGAACAGGAACTACAATTGCAAAAACAAGCTCAGTGATGACCTATTCATACTCTTGGATAAAAAGACCACTGCTCACTCTATAAATATCTTCTGAAAGTGAAGAAATATGTATTTCGCTAGATGAGTCAGTTTTTTCCATCTCCTTTCCTCAAAAACATAATTCCTTCCCTCCTCCTCGTTATTTTTGTAGTAGATAACTCATGCACTGCCTCTTAGCTTATTATCTATTGCTGGTCAGGAGACCAAAACCAAAAGAAAGCATGTCACTGCTGTGATGAACCCAGTTCTCCAAAGTCGTGTTGTCTTGTTTGGGTCTTTGAATGTGCATTATCATACTCTGTATGTTTTTTTGGTTTTGGGGGGTTTTTAAATGTTGAACTTCCAGGAAACATACGTATTCATCTAGACTGGAATATTAAAATATGCTCATGGCTTTTTACCTGTTAGGAAGAAAAGAGGGAGAATGTGTTAAAACAGAAAGAACAAGCCATGTTTCAATGCCTGCTCTCAGTAGGTGGCACCCTTCCCTCTGAGTATGTGCCGAGCTAAAATCTCAGCAAGTCTGTTCCCAAGGTTCACGGTTTAATTCAGAAGCAAGAGTGAGGAACAGCAGTTTCTGGTTGCTGAAGGCTCAGAGCACATTCTGCAAGAGGTGTGACATTGTTTTCCAATGTCTTCGTAATTTTCTACACTCTTGTAATTACAATCTCTGTATGTGTGTTTTCTCTGTAGTTTCAGGAAGATTTGTTGCTCATAATCTTCCCCAGCACCACCCACAAAAAAAATTGACATGATGTATGTCTGTTTGGAATGACTGACAAGGTCTTCACTAGAGATGGTTGCATGTCATTAATTAGTGAAGTTATTTTCTAATCCTCTACAGGATGTAAGTTATTTTTGGTCTTCTGATAAGCTTACAGACACCCCACATATATAAGATTTTACTTATTTAACCTGTTCTTATTTTTTAACAGTGGGGAAGTAAAGGAGTAGTGTTTTCCTCTTTTGGAGGTTTAAATTGACTTCTAATTAAAGAACACATGTTCTTTAAACTAAAGAACAAATGTCTACATGCATTGATGATAGTTTGAATTTTTTTCTTTGCTGCGCAGTATAGAGGGTTTCCATTGGCATTCTTTTTCAGAACCATTCACAGAGAGAAAAGTTACACAAAACTTTAAACCAGAGGCATGAAAGAAATAAAATGGGGGGAAAAGGGGGAGAGAGAATAAAAATGTGCAAGAACATCGTGCTGTTTCTTAATGCATCTTAAATAGAAATTAAGTGCTTTTCAATAAAGAGGGCATCATGTGGTCTTTACATACCGTCTCTTATACAAGAGCACTTCTCAGTTAGAGTAATAGGAGCTATATATGACAGATGATGTAGATATTTGCAGAATTCAGAGCTCAGTGATACAAAAAGTTTTCGGCTGTAATTAAGGAATATTTCACTCCAAGAGGCCCACCTTTCAGATTGTAAAGGCAATCAGAATAGTCATGGGAATTGGATTATTTTTAATTATCATTCAAAATGCAACAAATTGGCTGTATTTGTGTTCTATTTCTTCTGTTAACTTCCCCATTGGCTAAGCTATCAAAGGAGAAAGTAGATTGGGGAAGTTAAGATTCTCTAGTGGTGAGAAGGCACACAAGCATTCAAAATAAAGGTCTTTACATGGGGTGAGAAAATGAGTAAGACCTCATTGAAGCAAATCATCATTACGAAAACAGAGACCAACAATCACTGAGGACGTAGGTAATAGCTCTTCCTCTCCTTTGTTAGACTCTGTGGGAACTTCTGGAAAGAAACATCTAGGAAATTGTGAAAGCAGGGATCTTCAGCATTTGGGAAAGGAATGACACTTTTGACTGCATTTTCGATGCCTCATGCTGACTGCTTGTCCACTTCCCCCCCTGCTCTTTTTGTATACAGTGCTTTCACTCTGGGTACTATCGTATTTCCCACTCACCTTTTTGCAGTATTTCTTTTTCATTAACATTCTACATTTGAAAGTGTCTCCTTCCTCTCCTTCCCCAAAGGATCTTATGGCAGTTGTCACTATCACTCTTTTTCCTACTCATTTGTTCCCCTTGCCATTGCTTCTTGTCCTGTTGGGGCAAATCAGTCTCCCTGGGTCATTCTAATGGTATTCTTCAAGCCATTTGCTGAAAAACAGTAATGTTATGTACCTGCATGAACATGTGAGTTACGTAAGTTTTCCTTCAAGGTTGTAATGACATGGAGTATACTGGGAATAGGTCATCTTTTCTGAATATTTCTATCATATAGCTGGTGTGAGCCAAGGACCCTCTAAAAATATGAACCCTATACTCTGCTATCATTCCTGGGGCAAGTATGTTAAACCACAGCATATACCTACCTTTTATGTGTTAAATAAGCCAAATAAGATGCTACCTTGATGGTACAGATACAATTGTCTAGGGTCATGCTGGGAAGAGAAAGTAGAGTGGTTAAAGGGCCTTTATAGATGTCTATATTTTCTGAATTTATTTTTCCCATCATGTGGCTTATTTCCATTCTCTCTAACTAGAATCTAAGATGCTTCTAAACATGAATGTGGCCTCTTACCAGCCACGGTATTTTCTCTTTAGGTATGAATAAAGTAAATCTGAAAACACAAATGGATTATCTGGCACAACTAGCACTAGGCTTTTTGTGGTACCTCTGTGTTCCGACAATCATGATAAAAAAGGTAAACAGAGTTTTTCTAGTATTATTATAACTTTACTTAGGAATAGGTGTTGAAGCTTTAGGGAAAGAGAATATTGAGCTTGTCTCTGAGATGAGGGAAAATGCAACTCATCAGGATGCAAGTTTTGCCACTCCCTTTTTCTGTCTGTCTGTCTATCTCTCTCTCTCTCTTTCTTCTCTCTCATTTTGATTTTCTTTCAATTCTTCTCTCTCTAGGTGATTTCTTCCACATAGCCATAAATAGTGCAGCGTCTGTCTCTGGAGTCAGAATACTATATGTAGTATGTAAAAAAGAGAATAGAAAATCCCACTTCATGTTACAGTCAATAATTTTAGCAATTTAAAAGATGTCCAAGAAATCATTATCTTTAACTTCCGTAATACTTTTTCCATATTTTTCTATATTCATCATATATTAAAAAAAACAACAAATTGTGTAAGCAAGAATGAAAAATCACTGTGTACAGGACCTCAGCTTTACAAATGAGCCACACTACTGCAGGTAGTAGGCAATTCATATTGGGTACATTTGTAGGCAATTCATATTGGGTACCAACATGCAGAATAACTATAGACAGCAAAAGTGGTGCAGCATCAAAAAAAAGTCATACAGGATAAACTGCATCTTAGGGCAAAAAGACAAAGCTTAAATTTTATGCACCACTCCAACCTTACTTTGTCCATGAATAGTGTTTTTGTGTGGAGCAAATCTTTTATATATCATTAGCATAAATAAGTAATAGAGTTGAATGTTTAAAAAAAATAAAATCTTTAGACAGTGTAAGATGACATAAGTCCATTAATTTCTAGGTAGTTATACCAATTTAAATCAGCTGAGAATTATCACCAAATGAAAAAGAGAAAGTTCACAGTTCAAATAGTACATTGAGTTTTGTTAACCATAATATTTTTGGTAGAATTCTGCACCCTCTAATCTTAAAAACAACACTATTTTATTTTCATTTATTTTCATTTCAAATTTCTTATTTCAAATTTCTGATTCTTGAAGAAACAAAAGTATAAACCACACAATATGTGATCTATTCCCCATAGACCATAGACCTGGCCTTTGGGGGCCAGATGAGACCATACTTTCAAATGAAGCACCAAGCAAAATGTCCACAGATATTCTGCTGTATCCTGTTATACAGAACAGTTACTCTTTTACTATTGCTAGAGCCCAGCTTATGAGCCTGCCCTCAGTAAATTAAAGGAAAAAAACCACTTTCTTCAAATGCCATTCTTCTGCATGTACTCATTTCTCCAAGGCTTAAGACCTAAAAATCCTGTAACAATTTGGCCTGGAAAAATGAATAGCTTTTAAAACATTGTGTAGATTGTATTAATTGGGAAGGGAGTAATGGGTTTAGAATAACTGGAACGGTTTTTAAACAGCTTGATTACAAGGATTATCACATACACATTGAATGAGACAAATCTAGGGAAATGAGAATAATTTCTGCCTTTCCTGGGCATGCATTTAGAGTAGAGAAATGTAGAACTAAAAGCACATAGCGCAACCTGTTTTAATCAAAGTAGTCTAGCAAGAAACAATCAATTAAAGAACAGTCTGATTCTCTGTGACATCAATGTATGAAAATCTGTTAGACGCCAGATTGTGTCTCAAGACACATATGATGAACTGAACAAAATGACCTGCTAATAGCTTTTACGGGTAATAAATGCATCATGTTATTGGTAATTCTGCAGATGGTAAATCAAGCTAATATCCAGTCTGAAACAAGCTACTTGTTAAATATACTTCAAAAAATGTTCCTCCTTGTTATTCCATAATTGTGTCACACAGAAAAATAAGAAGATTGCTACTTATTTATAAGTATTTTAAATTAAGATGTGTTTCAACATGCAGACATTTTAATTTTCAAATTCTTTAGAGAGAACATTTTTCTAACTGATCTGAGCTTTTGAAGTACAGCATTTGTACTTAGATTAGCAATTTTATATGAACCGTTTTATATAAATGTTCTTAGTTTTACTGTTTAAAATGGATTTTGAAAGAGATTTCACAATGTCTAATGTTAATCTGAAGCTGCTATTCAGGGTGCAGGACTTTCTGTTGTACAGATGTAAACCATTTCAAAATGTGGATTTTGTGATTTCTAGATTCTAAGGTGTAAAAATGGAGTTAATTTATCCGTAGAAAATAAGACTTCATATGTACAGACAGCAGATCTAAATTTGAAATATATATTAAATGATTTAGTTTGTATACCTAAAAAAGACTAATTCTGTAAAGAATAAATTTAGGCACCAAATCCCATATCCATCCAAGGCAGAAAAATTATAAAGTGTTGGCTCAAAAAATATTTATGTAAGATGGATATCTCACTCAAAAATGGCATGTGAAAGAAAATAAGCAAGCCTAAAGAAGCCTATTCCAGCTCCTCATGACAGGGATTTTACAGAATTGAGGAGTCTGTA
Organism: Neopelma chrysocephalum; assembly: GCF_003984885.1. NCBI lineage: Eukaryota > Metazoa > Chordata > Aves > Passeriformes > Pipridae > Neopelma > Neopelma chrysocephalum. The sequence continues at coordinate 16,785,563 of NW_020897703.1, forward strand.
CTTTTTATATTGTTCTCTGTAAGATTTTAATAATAAAAAAAGTAAATTAATTTTCCAGGTAACAATTATTTACTGCAGAAAAGCATCTACTAGCAATAATAAATTATATTTTTGTGGCTATCCAATTCAGTCCTTATCCACAACAAATTCTAACAGATGTTCAAAGCTCAATTATTATACTATCTGTTAAAAAGTGTTTTTGACAGGCTAATTTATCAGGAAACTAGAAAATGATTGGAAAACCTTAATAAAATTTGAAGGCATCACAGTAACATGTTAGATCCTGCAAAATCATTCGGGTAGCCGAGAGTCACAGGCGGCAAAAAGCAACTATCATGAGGGAACAAAATCAGAAATATTTGTATTGGGGAATCTTTTGAACACAGTGCTTTTCCCAGATTCTTGTGAAAGCATGGTGGCCTTGACCCTACCTCAGTGCTTTAGTTCTTCTTCTACATTCCTGCGTCAGATCTAGACACATTAATAACATCTTTTGTTACTAACCACTTACTGTATTTGTTCTAGCTACATCTCCTCTCCCTACCCCACACTTGAACTAATATGTCTTGCTTTAGTTTATAAGGGCTTTTCTCAAGAGTTTAGTATTGCCACCAAACTCGCAGAAACTGTTGATAAATACTAAATATTAACAGCATCAAGACTTTATTTAGATTTTAGAATTATTTTGCCCAGCCCATTCATGATCTGTTGTGATCATTTTCGGTAAATGTTGAATTCAAGTTACCCATGAAGAAGCTGGAGGAAAGAGATTGTTAAATCTCTCTGCTATTAGGGTATTCAACACCCCTTTCCCAGTATGGGAGGAGGATTGTTGCTTGGAGAGAAGGAAAGACAACAATGGAATGGTCTGGCAGCCCCACTGCAAGTGCAATTTCTGGCAAAGAAAGAAAACAAATACTGGTCATCAGTGTAGTCTGAGTCCTGAATTGTGAGGGCCATGCTCAGACACCTTTGCTCACATTGATTGAAGCATCACTCAAGTTCACTCAAAGGTGGCAGAACACTTCTTTCAAAGCATACAGAAGTATCATTGCAGAAACAACTGCAGGTTTGTTCAGTTGTGAAAAAGGGAAAACACCATTTGAATTTTCTGATTTTGGTTGAATTGTAAATATGTACAATCACAGGTAAAAGATCAAACAAGATATTAATCGAACTATCGCAACTCAATTTTAGGTCAGTGCTCTTTAATATTTTTATAAATTTTCTGGATTCAGGAATCAAATGTACATTAAGTAAGTTTGCCTATAATACTAAACTAGAAGGAGCTGTGGGCTTCCTTGAGTGTAGAGAGGCCTTACAGAGAGATCTGGATAGACTAGAGACCAGAGCAATCAGCAACTGCATGAAATTTAACATGAGCTGGATTCTCCAGCTGGAATGGGGAAATCCTGTTTATGCATAAATTGGGGGATGAAGGGCTGGAGAACAGCCTCACAGAAGGCGATCTGGGGTTTGGGTTGATGGCAAGTTGATATGAGTCAACAATATGTTCTGGCAGCCAAAAGGCCCAACTGGTTCTGGGGTGCATCAGAAAGAGCATCATCAGCTGGTCAAGCAAGGTGTTTGTCCTGCTCGGCTCTGCACTGGTGCGGCCTCAACTCGAGCACTGTGGTGAGGTTTGGGCTCCATAAAACAAGAAGGACATTGAACTATCAGAGTGTGTCCAGAGGAAGGTGACCAAGATGGTGAAAGTTTTAAAGGGCAAAACTTACAAGGAGCAGCTGATGTCACTTGTTTGTTGAGCTTGGAAAAGAGAACCTGGGGGGTGACCTCACCCCAGTGTACTACTTCCACAATGGGGGCAACAGATGGGGAGGTGCTGATCTCCTCTCTCTGGTGACCAGTAATAGGACATAAGGAATGAATGGAATGAAGTTACATCAAGGGAAGTTCAGGTTGGACATTAGGAAAAGGTTCTTCATTGAGAGGATTGTTGGTCGCTGGAACAGGCTCTCCATGGAAGCTGGTCATGGCACCAAGCCTGTCAGTATTCAAAGAGTGTCTGGACAACACTCTTAGTCATATGGCTTGGTTTTAGGTAGTTTTTAAGTTCTGCAAGGAGCAGGAAATACGAGTCAATGATCCTTATGGGTCTCTTCCAACTTCAGATATTCTATGATTCTAAAATATCTAATCATTTGAGGAAACTGGGGCTTGCTTGAACAGATATTTCTTTCAGAATTCCAAAAATTCATTACAAGATATTGTCACGTGTCTGTCTCTACATATAGCGTGACTGTGACAAATCATCCTGTGTTTCTATGTATGCTTTCTTATGACTTATTTCTAAAGGCTTACATGAAAATATAACATATTATTTACTATATGTACAAGACAAGCCATCAGAATTGTATTACTGTTTTAAGTCCTTCTAGCCAACTTGTCCAAAAAGTTGGCTGCAGTGCTGAAGCTGACTTTAGCTATTTTCTTTGTGAATATGTAAAACAGTGGAGAAATTCCACAAGAGCCTCTGTCTCTATCATTCCTCCTTCTTTCGCCATCAACTTGTTTCAAACAGGTCAAAAATTCTGCTTTATATTTCCAGGGAAACTGTTTTGTAGGTTAAAATGGACATTAATTGAATATAAAATTGTAATGATAATTTCAAGAATTTCTCAGCTAGTTCTCCCTGTCACAAAAATGATAAGAGAATGTCTACTTGAGATTCACATAGTACCAACTTGGAAAGGGGTTTGGCTCTCAGAAAAATACTCCTTGTTGATGGCCATATCATCATTATCTCTTTGACTTCTGACACAGTGCCCCCTTAACATTGTTTTATTATGGTAAATACTGAAAAAAATCCAGAGCAAGCAGCATCGTGAGGCCAGTGGTTTTCAACAGAAGTCCTCTCTCCATCATTTTTATTCAGTATAATGTAGTAGTTGCCAGAGGCACTGTGCAAACATACTAACTTACTGTTGCTGCCCAAACAGTTAAAAAGCTGAAGAGTATTAACAACTAGCTTGGAAAGATCTGCCTTTCCATTTTACCTGAAAAAGGCAGAGTAACATCTATGAGGCAGTTTCTAACTCAAAGTGAGTTCTGTCAGACTGGAGAATATATGTAGTGAGAAAAGATGCATGAGAAAGGGATAGCCGAGAGATGACCAGGATGTTGCCTGTAGCAAGATTCAGTTCTACCCTCATATTTCACATTTCTCCTCCATTAGCATTGTAATACAAAAGTTTTTAGAACCACCCTTACCTTTAAAAACTGCTTTTCCTTCCAGCCACGCACTTTAGGAAGGGTAGGTGAACCTGGCAGATCTGTATTTTTTTCCCAAATCATGATGTTTCTTCAAAAACAGGAAAAGACAACATTTTTCTCCTTTTTCTTTTAAAAAACGGAATAATAATTTTTCTGTAATAATAATTCTCAATTATTTGGTTTGATGTATTTAAAAACAAGAATCATTTTTCAGCATGCCACAGCTGACATTGTAGCCCCAATGGTCATTCATATTCTGTGTACCATGAAAGTTAATAGCTTGGGAACAACTCAAAGAACTTAACTTTAAAGCCTCTGTTTGCTCTCTGGATGATCAGAAGAGGGAAATCATGTGCCATATTTCTTGAGACACTATATTTTTTATACTAAAATTTATTTAAAATTAAGTATATGATATCAGTTTAAATATTGCTCTAAATTCTAAAATATAATCTCTTGGTAGATATTTAGTGCAAATTGAAAAAGCTTAAATGGCTTAAAAATGGCTTTGAAGCATTATGTAGAAGCAGATATCATTTATAAATGATGGGACATTAATGGCTTCCTTCTACATTTAGCATTAGACTTTGAAGATGAAATGGATGTGTCTCACTGCTGAAATTTGCAACATATATGTATGCCTACAAGTTTATTTAGTTCAAGTATTTTTATTTTGAGATTCTTTATGCTTCTGTAACATTTTGAAATTCAGAACAGTAAATTTATTCTGACAGAAAATTTGTTCTAGGACAAAATCCTTTCCATTTTATTTTACCTTTTTTTAAATTATTATTTTTTGGTATATTGGCTAAATTACTGGCTTGCTATTTGGTCTCCTTTCTGACTTTGTATAATCCACCTGGCTTTGAGGAAAAAAACCAACTTCATGAATGAAATAGCTTTAAATTTAAGAGGAAAAGATATCTTATAGGTATACTATTCCAGTTGAAATCCTGTGATGTAAGATCTTAAGTACCTGAGTCCCTTGCCTGTGTCAAGGAGAGCAGAAACAGCTAAAAATAATGTACGGTTGCCTTAGACCTGGAATAAGTCATGATTTTAAATGATTCCATTATGGAGGAGTTATACTATAGGTTATTTTGCTCCTGGCAGAATTATATAGAATAGTTCGTGTTTAATAAAAATGTGGACAGCAAACTAGCTAGCTTTAAAGAAAATAAAAATTTGTGAATTTTTCTACATGAACATATGAAAAGTTGCCAGTATACCTTTGTTTGCAAAAAAAAAAAGTAAAAGAGGAAAAGAGAAAGAGAGGGATTTTGAACTAGCAATCTTCACAGTTATCTTGGACTGGGAGATGACAGTGTCTGTAGATTTCACAGATCAGTGCAGCACAAGTCACTACTGTTGATAAAAGGGAGTTGGTAAAAATATTTGACAAGAGCAATTGTAAATTGGGCTCTTGCAAATTCTGGATACTATTTATTTTAAGGTCCGTTTAGCATTTCTGATAGTCATATGTGACATATACTGCTTGGTATTGGGAAAAATCGCTCATTTTGAAGAAGTAGTCAGTTGAGATTTTCCAAGATGATTAAGGTGCAATTGTTTTCTTCTAACTAAAGACCAAACCAAATTTTAAGAAAGGATTCTAGTGGATGTCCATGTCTGAATCCTGACAGTAAAAAAATAAAATAACAAACTAAATTGTGCTTATTGAGTCAGCCACCTAGAACTTTAAACTACTTTTAAATGTCCCTACAATTTCCCCTCAATGGATGACCATAGGCACAAAATTGAAGGCATAAAATGAGGAACTTTTGATTTTTTTAAAATTCATTGTAGAGTATGGTTCAGAAAAATGGTCAAAAGCATATCTAACTTTAAGCAGGCAAGTTATTCTTCTTTATGTCTCGGAGGCTATACACATCCTCAAGATTATATATAAGTGTATTTTACTGAATGGAGACATAGAGTCAAAAAAAAAAAAAAAATATTGAAGTCCAAGAGTGAACAGCATACCTAGAATCATCATCTAGTAGTCAGGTGTTACCCACTTAAGTTTATCTTTGACACTCAATAAAATATCTTTGTAAAAAAAATTTGAGCTGAGGTCAAAGGAAAGAAGGAATTGGTGGAAACAGGGATGGATATAGCTTAAAAGCCAATGTCAGTGTTAAACTTCACTGACAAATTTGACCTTTTAAGTAGCACAATTGGAGGCAAGATTAACCATTCCTTTTTCCCATCCTCATCCAGCTGAAATGGCATTCCCCACTAGCACAGGCAAACAGAACAGCAGAAATTAGCAAGCAAGTTAATTTTAGTACAAATTCCTAGACACTCACCAGTAAACACAATGTAAGGAGGGTTAGAACATGGCCCAAAGAAGGGTTTTTTTCCTCCCCTTGTGCCTGAGATTATTTTGCTAGGAAATACATCTTTCAGTGTACTGTAATTGAAACTACTTTCATGCTCTGTTTTGGCGTTCTGATAAGAACAAAGTGTTACCTTTTAGAACTGGTAGACTGACTCTGCCCTGTCCCCACATAATTCACAATTTGTAATGTCCATAGAGATGCAAACCCAACCTACTACCCAGGCTTAAAAAATGAAAGTTTTTTCCAAACACTTTTACATTCTGTTGTTGCAAATAGCTAATGAATGCCTAATGACAAAGCAATACATAGAAATGAAATATTCTTCTTTTTACTTTGCTAGGAGGTTGATTTTATGCCTTTGACAGCATTTTTAGGAAAGTCAGTTTTTCCTTTCTGTGTAGCCTTTTTGCTTTAAAAACAAAAACAGAAAATCATTTGGAAACAGATGTTGTCAAGCTCCTTAGAGTGGCTTTAGAAAACACTCACAGAAACCAAATCCCATCTCACATTGAACCTGTCTTTTAAGCCAATGCTGAACATTATTCCCTACCAATAACCCATATTTCCAAACAAACCCAGCTCTTGCTGCTTTATCGTAAGCCTTGCAGTATTTAACACTGTACTTGAAGCACCAGCTGCTGGACACAAGCGATAACAAGAGAGTCTCACCTTTCATTTAAAAATGTGCATGTTACTAGCTTTCATAGCTGTGGAGAACAGCTCAAAAATACCATTCAAGAAGAATCAAAAATTCAGAAAAAGAGAAAAAAAATACCCTTTTGTGCAAATCTTCTAACTTTTTAGTATCAGGACTGGCAATATTGCAAAACTAAAATGGTAATGAATAAGTAAAGACAAGTCAGTTTAAAGTCTCTCTTTACTGGGAAGATGAAAACACACAAAAAAGGCATATAGAAGGGTCTAGATATTTTTTTCAGCTCTTGGTAACATTACAGGATAATATTACAGATTATCCTTTACTGACAGACAGAAGTCCCAGGATTATTCAAAATGTATAGTGATAAGATATAAAATAATTGCCTGATTGCTAGCATTGATGCAAAACCACTTACACTATTCAAAATATGGCTCTTCCATCTAGCAATTAATGTTGTGCAGTAGAGGACATCATGCAGTTCTTACAATGGAAAACAGCTTTGCCAACATTGTGTAGTGGCCTACTGTTCTTAATTACACAACAAAGCATCCTGCTTCTCCCATGCTAAAAACAAAACAAACGCATAACTGCTTAGGTAAGCTTAATTAGACTCCAGAACTAATGCTAACTTCCATCTTTGAATAATTCCAACCCTTTATGCTAATTCAAAAACCATGAAAGTGTAGCAGTAAAACAACTCCACATCTACCTTACCAGTACGTGAGATGCATTTAAGAAAGTGCTCTGTAAACTCTGAAACAATCTTAGACTGATTTTTTTTATTATTTTATTTGAAACTGAAGCAATTTCATCAAGAATAACTCATCTTCCAAGGGGAAAAGAGGAGAATTATGATAACATATGCCTTTGGAAGAACTTTACCTGCTGTGATAAGCCTATTTGACTACATGGCTGCAAGAACAGTGACTTTTTGACATCAATTCCCATAAGGATATCTCTTCCAAAGATTTGGTTTTCTTTACAATTTAATTCAGTTGCCCTGTAGTGGAACTCCTGATTGTCTAGATATTGCCTCTGCAGCTTTCTTTCTCATGGTCCAAGTTTTCCTTCCCCACATGACCATTGTTCAACCTGATACGGCACTGCTAATTCTGGTTGATGAATGATAATTCTGCTGGGAAAAGCAACAGAATAATAGCAGATGACCAAAGCTTGTTGACATATTTCAACTTCTAAAATGTGATAAAAACCCCAACAAGAACGCTTCAGTAAAATTTTCGTGAAAACTATTAAGCCATATTTAAATATGTATACAAGTGTTAGACTCCAGATGTAGGAATAAGTCAAATATCCTTCAGTCCTTTTCAGACAACACAAAATTCAGATTTGCTGGAAGGAGACCTCAGACCTCTTTTCTATGTAGTTACTTTTTTCTTTTTTTTTTTTTTTAATGGTTGTATATATGAGAAATCTCCAGTATAAGCACACACTTCACAGTTTAAGCTTTAATGTTCTATTAATCTCTAAGAGCCAGATTTATTTAGACTGAGAAATATATTTCAAAAATAGCACTGAACTCAATGTATTAAAAGTACAACTGTGATATGGTTGGTATATCTACCATGGGTTGAGGAACTACGGATATCTCAAGCTGAGCCAAGGACCTCTATCAGTTACAATTTCTGATGCTGAAGAATTTCCTATCTATGACCAGGTAGGATGAAATCAACTGAAATTGAAGTCAGTAGGAATACCTCATAGCATAATATATTACTTGACATGAGTAATGGAGGCGGAACACACCCCCATGGGAATTGCACAACTAAAGATTGGCACATTAAGTTGAAATACTCCCATTCCCCTCCCCTGTAGTATTTCCTGATCTAGATTTGTCAGCGTACTTACAGCCTGACCTTCTGTTATTCCTTCTATTGACTCCTGGGCATTGTTTGTTTGTTTGTCTTTTTGTTGTTTGTTTAGTTGGTTGGGATTTTTGTGTGGGTTTCTTTTCCTTTTTTTTTTTTTTTGAATACTGAAAATAGAGTTCATGCAACATTCTATCAGGTTTTTCATCTTGAGTCTAAGTCACACATCAAACTCCTTTGGAAAGGAGAAACCTTCTGTAAGGAACTTGTGTAGTTTAGCCTTGTAGGAAAAGGAGAAACTTTAAATTTCTCAGGGGTTTCATAACAGTGATGTTCTATGAGGTATCCATACCCTGGTTATTCAATGGTATCTTAGAAGATTATGGATGAGGATTGGAGGAAATGGTAGGTTGTAGTATTCCTCTCAGATATTGGAGAGGAATAGAAACATCTTGTTACCCTACCAATGGAAAGTGATCAAATATTTATCTATGGAAAAAGATTTCTTGGCATTACATTAATGCTGTATGAAAATTACCTTCTGTTCAGTAAATACTGGGAAAGGGTTTTGTTGGAAGAACAGACTGATACATGCATCCCAATTTCTTTGCCATATAACTTTTTCCATAAACTGTGGAAGGATTATTTGGAACTGTGAGCAAATTGCAATCCCACTCCTGTGATGTTTCCTTTCCAAGAAAGGTGCTATAGAAAGAATGAGCAACAATAGAATATCTGTTCCAAATTTAGGTGGTGGAGCAATAGTTCCTAGCACAGCATACCAAAAATTATGCAGGGAGAGTTTCATGAAGCTGTGAGATGACAAAGGTAGGAAAAAACTTTCAATGCTGTTTTAGACCAGACTAAATCAGGCAAAAGAACAAAAGTTATATAAAGTTTAAACAGCAAAATTCTTTCTTAGGTCTCTAGTCGTAGGCTTCTATCCCATATGTGCCACAGATTGTAGCTTCTAGGAAGTGGGAAATGTCCTGTTTTAGACAAGGATCGCATTCTAAAAAGTGACAGACGTGTCGTGTATTGCTCTTCCAGTTGTAAATGCAACACCTCCTTCTACAAAATTAATGCAACATTTATTTGAGAGAATGAATGAAACAATGTTTCACAACTGTTCTCAAATGTTTCTTATTTTCAGTGGGATAAAATCTCAACTATCATTTTAATTTCAATGTCATGTAAGTTTATTTTGTTTGGAATATATTGTTCTGGTAAATTGAATAATACCTTGTTGAGTTAGTGGTGGGGATTTAGTTTTTTCGCGGTCCTGTACTCTTGTGTTGTCTTGTTCTGAATAGAATACATAATCCTGCTTCTGTTTCTTTGTGATGCTACTACTATTGATTGCATCAGAATAAACAGCAATACTTAGTCTTCATGTATCTGCCCTAATTGCTTCTTAATGCTAACATGACTTTTTTCCTTGTAGCCTTTCATTTCTTTTGTTTTTCTCCATGTATATGTACTCAACTCTACTTTGTTGTTTTTTGGGGTTTTTTTCAAAGTAGGCCTTTGTGTGCTTTAACTTGGGACGGGGCATCTACACACTCAGATATTAGATGTTTAAGTTCTTTATTAAGTACATTTTTGTTATCTTGCTGATCTTTCATGTGTTCTGCATTTTCTATTTAGTTTTTATTTTACCATTATAGAAATAAATGTGATTTACAGATCTGCAGAGGAGCAAAACTGCAGACTGTAGATCTGAAGTTCGTAATTGGTGCTTTGAGACTTTAATTTTAAATTTTCAAAGAGTTTGATCACCACCAGAACTTTTTCAATCAACTAACAGTAACACAGATAAACTTGCACTTATACTATGTTCTTCCTCCTTCCTCCCTAGAGATGGCCTCCTCAGAAGCAAAGGTAAGGCAGATGGAAAGTAGCAAGACTGAAGCCTTGAGTCTGGCATTAATTCAGGTACATGCTTGAGACCAGTATGCTTTAGGTAACTTGTAGTTCGTTCTCCAGGTGATACATTTGAGGTGCTCAGACACCACAAAACTGTTACACTTCTAATCTCATTTTCAGGTGTGCATGTGCTCTGAAAAGCAGGGTAGGACTTTATTAGTAGCAGATATTACAATAAGATTTTTCATATTATTACTGTTATCATTCTCATAATCAATATTTTTTATTACAGGCAGAAACATTAAAAAATTATATTTCAGAGTCCTTAATTTCTACAGTATGGTAAATGGCCATGTTGAAAGATTCTCCCCCACCCCTCAATGTACTTTATTTCACATCAACCATTTGTCAGAGGTTCTGTTGAAACAACATATCCTATATCAGAACTGTCTCTCGAGAATAATTGTTTGCTTTGGGGTCTTCAAACAGTAATTCCAGGATCTCTGCAGGCAAGGTTATTTAAAGAAAGGCATGAGAATCATTTGGTCACTGCTAAAGCACCTGTAGCACCACTGCAGGGATGGACAGTGCTAGAATCAGCAGCTACTTCAGGAGTCAGTGAACATAAAACAGTAACAGTCATAGTAATTTACTATCAGTAGTAATTTTATACCATATGAAGGGGCTAGTACTTTTTGGTAAGTAATTTATTTATCTTTTAATATTTTATGAAATATAAACATTACAGATACATCAGATAGAAAAATAACAAGAGCAAACTGCTAATCCACTCAGAAAATGAGTGCAGACATAGCTGTTCTTAGGGAATAAAATGCTACAATACAGGAGAATAGCACTTTGTAACATTGAATGCAGACCATGTATGTATCAGTGGAATAGTGAAAAAAATCATACAAAATTCTAACAAACATAATGGAAATATTTATGGACAGTTAAAAACAAAACATACCCTTGGGTCTAAGCATGAAGTCTTCCAGGCTCTAGAGGCTGAATTCTGGATCTGGAGCTTCTGCTGTTCTTACTGAGTTCAAATATTGAGTGAATGTTTGACCAATCCATGAGCAGATACAGTACATTTGCTCAGTACAACTGAGTGTCCAATGACAAGACTAATTTTTATGACAATTTAAGAAGAGGAAGTCTGATGGATAGTAAAACTTGGAAATATTTCTGGTTAATCTCCTCAAGATGTTAAAAGGGATTAATTCAATGTGCTGTTTTAGAAATGGATGCTCTTCAGCATGACCGTCCTCATCAAATGACAAAGAAAGTAATCCAAACTGTTTAAGAAAACTGGTTTAATCTGCTTGTTTGTCATGTTGATAGAATGAGTCTGGATCTTTTGTTCTTGTTCTATTTCATATCACTCATTTGTTATCCATGGAGCCCAAATTACATTATTCAGTTTGAACTGAATCAACTGAAATGCTCGCTGAATGGCTTGCTGAAATTCTTGCCGAAAGGCAAGATTTTACCTTGTAAATTGTGGGGTTCAAGCAATGAAAGTGCACAGGTTTAGAGAAGCTTCAATTTCCAGGTGTCTTTGAACAAAGCTAAAGACTTGTCAATTAAAAATTTTCCAATGCGATACATCTTGTAAATCATGGATTGGAGTTCAGGACACAGAATAAAACAGGAGGTCAGGTAGAATGACTAAACCTTTGGTTGAATCTTGTGAAACTGCAAAGAATGTGTTTGAAAAACTGTCATAACATTTATGGTCCAAATTCCAGCCTTGAATCCAGGTACATCTGTGTGCATGGAACTGGAGGCAGAATTTGGTGCAAGTCATAACTCAAAACATTGTTAAAATAAAGACAAAGATTTCTGTAGTTTACCACCACTCAAAGAGCTGAAATTTGCTCAAAAAACAATTAGTAAAACTCCAACGCTTAGAACCAACTCTGGTGTTCTGCAACATAACAAATGATATCTTATTTCCATTACTCTACTAGGATACTGAAGCTTTGGGTTTCTGCTGGAAAAAAATACAGTTAAATTTTAATTTAGAGGTATCTGGGCCTGTTCACTACACATAACTGTTCTCTTGGGCATGCATGGCAGTAAAACCAAGACTAATTTTGGATTCTATTTTGTGAAAAACCTTAAAGAGGAGGACACTCTATTTATTTGCTTATTCTTTGACAGCATAATTGCTCACTAAGAAACTATCTCTGTGCAAGTCGAATGAGGAACTGAGGCCTAAAGGTCAGTTAAGTAGCACATAGGGAAATGAAACCAGTGTATACATATTTCTTTTTGCAGACAACTGAGAGCACGTGCTTATTGTGTCTGTTTTTTACAAACTTGCATAACATTTTTGCCACTAATAATCTACTTAGTAAAATTGAGTAGTAAAATCGGCATGCCATTATTTCAAGAAATGTGTCTCTGGATCTCCAAATTGCTCTCTAGTGTACACGGTACATACGTTGAAATTGTTTATGGATTTTGACTTGATTTTACAGTGAAACCTAACCCTGAGTTTTCATTTCTGTGACTTAAAGTTGAGAACTTTGTTGTGTAATTAAGTACAATGGGTCACTGTGCGCTGTGGCAATGCTATTTTCTAGTGCATGGAGTACTGAATCCATAGTGCAGCATTAATTGCTAAGTAGGAAAGGATATTAATATTTTGAATGGTTGTAAGTGGTTTTGCATAAATGCCAGCAATAAGGAAATGGTTTTATGTTTTATTGTTATGCATTTTTAATGTCAGAGTGCACTCTAACCATAAAGCTTCTGACAAAAATTAAAGCACTGTCTGAATCTTACTGCACATTTTAGAAGGCTCTTTCTTATTCTTATTCTTATTCTTATTCTTATTCTTATTCTTATTCTT
>NW_020897703.1:16798361-16958361 GCF_003984885.1 Neopelma chrysocephalum
ATTCTTATTCTTATTCTTATTCTTATTCTTATTCTTATTCTTATTCTCTCTTTCTTTTTTTTTCTTTCTTTCTTCCTTTCTTCCTTCCTTCCTTCCTTCCTCTTTCTTTCTTTCTTTCTTTTCTTTCTTTCTTTCTTTTCTTTCTTTCTTTCTTTTCTTTCTTTCTTTCTTTTCTTTCTTTCTTTCTTTCCTTTCTCATGAATTCTGAGTAGTTTCGTGCAGTAGGTCACCGCACATATCAGTGACCTAGAGCAAATTCTTCTTTCCTTGATTGACTCTTAAAATTAATTCTGTAAAAATTTGCAGCAGAGATACTCTATGACTCTTAAAAAAAAAAAAGTTCATGTCTTAAATATGGACATTTCACTTCTGTTTCTGCAAATCATACACAAAGAATACGCTTAGTCTCACCAATCTTTCCCAGAAGCCTTGATCTTCTTTGTTAGTGTGACAATAGGAAACACTAGTCTAGGCCTATAGATGGGCAACCCATATTCATTGTAGTATACAGATACTCTGAAATGAACAGGCAGAATGTTTTCATGTTTTATATGTTATTGCTCATTAAACAAATATTATTTTTCATATCACATTTTGCAGTGCTTTATAGGATGCAGATAAACTGACCTTATATCTAAGAATCAATGTGATCTCCTGGTCAATAATACAAAAGCTTTTTGAAATGACAGAGGCATACATCATTGTCAGTTAACAGTTATGATTACTTGAACCATTCATCATTAGTAATTAAACTTAAGAGAAATAATGAAATTGTCCTAAATTTCTCCTTAGAAAATGGCAATCTGAATACGGGCTAAGAGACAGTCACAGATACTTCTATCAATGACTTTGTTGTAAGATTTTTGCAGGATTACAAATGCATTGTTATTTCTGCACAAAAGTTACAGGCTGAGAAATATGTCAAAATGTGAATCAAGTAATTAAATAGTTAAGTGAGTATTTAATAATAGATTCTATTAGTGACTATTTACATTCCACTAGTAATGTGCCATATAATGTTTTTGTGGTCTTAAGTATTGTCACCAAACTTTCAGAGCAGCATTTTCTGTAATGGAATAAGACACTTATCTTACATAAAGTTTAAACGGATAGAGCATGACTGCAGAAGCTTGGCAGACAATGGCTTTAATGAGATCCTTATGGTCACCATATGAGGCTACAGTGTCTTTATCTCTAGAATCAACAAAATTTTGTACATTGATTTTTCCTTTTGCCAAGTTTCTCAAGATAAACAGATGTTTCTATGACATGTCGGTTCTAAAAGCAACAGTTTTCACGGCAAGGAAGTTTGAATATCTGATTGTACATTACAAGTACAATAATGCTTATCATGTATGTAGGTAGTTGTACCAGAGGCAGAAATGTTTCTGTGCTTGTAAAATCATATGCACAAATGTGTGGTACATAAATCTTTTAAAATATTTATATCCAATTTTATGTGTAGAAAGAAACTAATAAATACATATAAATTCCTGGAAACAGATCAGTGATTTAAGGCAAAAATGCATACAAAAAATACTTTTTTTTCTGATAGTATGATGATCTCTGTAAAGGGTCATGGTCTAATTGCCCAGAGAAATGCATAAACATATAAGGAGATATTCTCTGTTCCAAAGATTTTACAGACTAAGATGATGGGCTATCTCTAAAGATGGTAGTGTAGTATAACAGAAAATCACTTAAATATACATCTGTGTATATAAGCGTACATATTTATACATATATATAAGAAAAATTACATTGTGAAATTGATATATTTACATTTTGAAATATTCTCCCTAGTGAGTGTAGATATATATTCACACTCATACTATAAAGTCTTGCATTCAATTTTTAAAATAAACTGCATATAATTCTTCTTGGCTTGTCTCCTAATGAGTTAACATCTTGTAGGAAGCATTAAGTTAGCACTTCTTGAGCAATATCAAGATTCAGAACTTTTACTGGTTTTAGATTAAAGTGTTTCAACTAAGTGAGGTGTCATGGAAGCAGGAATAAAGATAGTTTGGGGAAAACCAAACAATCATTATGATTCTTAAAAGAAGGTGGCAAAGATGATGTATTAAGAGACAGAACAGAGGTAATGTAGGTCTGTGATGGGTCTTATTGATGAAAATAAGAAAAATTATTTTGGTCACCTTAGTTGGTATTCCTTATCCTTCTCTTCAATGAAGAAGTTCAAGTAATCAAATAGCAGTAGATGACTTCCCTCACTATTGTAAATATTGAAAAATATGGTAATGTTTAACTACCTTTCTTCTCTCAAAAAAACTTCCTTATATATGAAAAAAATCTAATGTGCAACAGAAATTACTGGTTTGATTTTTCTTCATGTTAATCATGATCTCAATGGCATTTTTTATGACAATTAGTTTGATAAATTATAATCTGAATATAAGAATAATCAGGTTGTCTATTAACATACTGTATAGCTCTGCCTTCAGCATCTGTCAGCTCTATTTTTTCTGGAAGCTCCTGCAGTGAATGTCAGATTTGGGAGTTTTGCTTTAGTACCTTTTTGAAGACTGTTCATGATTTTGCAAAAAAGGAATTTTAAAACCATGTGTTTTCATTAAAATTTTCTTAAGAATATCTAAGAATTTTTGACAGGAAAACTATGTAAATGTGTGTTTGATGGAAATACTGTATTGACAAATTATTCTGTGTTTAGTTTTGTGAACTACATAAACACTCTCTGAAGACCTTGGTAGAACTATGCCATGTTTGTTAGTGGAATATTTAGCACCCTGATTTATTGCGGGTTCAATTCTGCAAGTCTTGCTCAGGTTAAAAACTCTTAACTTTTTCAGAAAATCTTACTCCAAATGGCAAGGAAACAGAATGCACTTGGCACAAAATATCCAGTTAGTTGTCTGGCATCTGAGTGAGCAGCCTTACCCCAGGCACATAGAAATAAACAGGTGAACAGAAACCTTCAGCTCAAACTCCATAGATATTCTAATTTTTTAAAAATACCAAACACATTAAAATCCCATCAAACTCGGTGCCTCTGAAAACTGCAGTATTTTAATAACACAGCTTATTTCTTCTCATTCTTGACTTTCAGCTAGTAGACCAATTTAGAAAGGTGATCTATAGCAAAGCATCATATCATAATAGTGTAGGCCTTTCATTAAAAAAAGGGTAACAATGATTCTGATGAAAATGCATCAATAAATTTTCAAGTCCCATCATTGCTCATTTACAAGAATCAAGGAATGAATACCCTGAGACTGGTTCATAAACTGTTAACATATTGAGGTCTGCATTTTTCTCTTGTGTATTCACAAACTTGTTGTGCCCTTTGTAAAAGAAAATAATTGTTTTTGACATTATTTGACTGACTTGATTCAAGCAGGCCATAATTACAGTGCTGATCGGGTTTCCCTAGACCACTTGAATTTTCAAGCAAGGCCACAACATGTGGAAACATGATGGTTAATCGCAAACAGATACACTACACAGATTTTTTTCCCCAATTCTCATTCTATGCTTCACTGAAGTTACTTCAAATTTACAACTGTGTAAAAGTGAAAAAACAGCAACAACGTAATTACCACTGGAAAAAGGCTGTTAGTAGCAGTAGCAGAGAAGCTGTCACTGCTTAAATACTGTTTGAGCATACAACAGAGTACTTGCATATGTTTTGATCAGTACAGAATCAGTTTTCAAACTCTTATTTAAGGAAAAAACACAACCCACAGCAGAACACAAGACCCTTTTTCTCCTGTGAGACATTTGTCAGACTTATGAAGGCTAAGACACAAAGTCCTTGGGTGAGGGTTCTTTGATTCTTCATGTCTAGCCAGTGTAACTTTCAGTGACCCAACAAAACAGTGGAGGGAGAACATTTACTGAAAATGTAGGGGTGGGATTAAGCAAAAGACCCAGTAACCCAAAACAGAGAGAGTGAAACAGTGTTTATAATAAATAAATAAACATTTGTCACAGTAATAGAAGAAGAAGCAAATAGGATGACAGCAGGAACAGATTCATAATTTTAAGAGGTGAGGAAAAAAAGTTTGGATATTCAATTGCCATGATGATTCCTAAAGTCTTGTAGCAGTAGGAGCACAGCAGAGGGTAGAGAATAAGAACCACAGGGAATAAGAACTGTATTTTGAAAAATAAAGTGGTCATGCTGTCTGGGAGGCAATTGGAAATGATAAAAGTAATAATTGGACCTTTAGGATTGCAATTTTCAGTCTTGATGAGGTCTTTACTGGATATTTCACTGCTTCTGACTATCCAATTGGGTTATTGTTGGATCCAAAGTCAGGCAATAGTAACTACCCAGGTATCATCAAAAGTGGGATCAATTTATTAACACTGAATTTACTTGGCTACCCACGCATGAAGGCAAAACAAAAAGGAGTTCTATGCAGAACAGTCTGCATACACTTATTATTATTTGTATTATCGTTACCCCTGATAGCTTGATCACAAGCCTATTATTCACTGTGGCAGGTGCTGTACAAACAAGACTAAAGGTGCAAAAAATGATCAAAAGATGAATCATGCATATGTTCAAGTGAAGAGGCAAAACAATGACATTGAGTGAAAAGTGGTAAACTGTTAGTGGTATGACCACCACCCCCCAACCACTGAGCTGGTTGGAAGTGTTTCTAGGAATCCTTGCTGATGAAGGGTCATTAAAGGAAGATATGGGATCGGGAATCAAAAGGAATCTCTGAGAAGGTAGACTTATGTCATGGACTGATCAGAGGAAGCCTGTATTTATACAGAAAAAAAAAAAGTAATTTGGATAGATCACAGAAGCTCTTGGAAATTCAGGCAAGGTACTTAAGATTGACAACTGCATGTAATGAAGTAGGAGTCGGTGGATGGATGCATAACCAAGATTAGTGTGATCAAATATTCAGAGAGGAAAAAGTCTGCTTAACTCTCTGAATCAGACACACCCTATGCAGATATCTTTATACATGAATATTCTCCAAGTCTGTGCTGGACTTATGGTTACGGACTTAACATTAGTTTTGATTTTTTCTTGACACAGTAGTCCTGAAAACTGAAGAGTTTTCAGTTTTTTCTTTGTCTGTCTTCAAATGACTTGACAACACAGAAGCAATTAATTAAAAAGAGAAGATTTCAACCCTAAATAATTCAATGAAATCTAAATTAATTTATGGCACATTTTTGGTTGTAAATTTTAAATGGTTGCAGCTAATTTTTTTTCCTAGATCCTGGTTACGTGTAAATTTATGGGAGAGAAAGGAAGTATAATATTGCAAATAAAGCAGAATCAAAGTAGGTTCTCATGAATTAGTTTGAATGTATGCAAATATATTTTTTATTCTAAAAAGCTTTTTAGGGTTTCACCATGCAAGATAGAATTCTTAGAGAACTCACAGAAATGGATCACGCTTCAGTTGACAGAAAATAATATCAAATGGTTTCTCAAGTGTCTTTTTCTTATATTTTTCTTTCTTTTTTGCTTTTTTTTTCTTTTTTTTCAATTCCTTTATAAGGAAATTTTATTTTTAAGGATGTACATTTTTCTTTGGAATTCAACATTTCTGAATTCTGTCCAATATAATTTATATACTCTAAATCTGTTCACTTTGATAATGAAAGAAAAAAGAGTATAAAATAAAACTTTGTTGTATTCTCTTTGATAGAAGAGTTCTTTTGATCCTTATATTACATTGAATTTGGTTTAAGGTCATTGAAGTCAATTACATCTTTCATAAGCTAACAAACCCTGCAAAAACACACACACACTTTCTTAGTACTCTTTTTAGCTCTTTTTATTTTACTACAGCTAATGGTTTTATAGATTGTGACTGAAAGATAAGTCAAATGGTGCAACTGTTGTTGCAAGTGTACCACTCTCTCTGGATCTCCCAGTGATACATATTTATTAATTTTTGTTTAAGTGGCTCCTTTTTAGGAGCACAAGATCGTAAAACAAGGAACTTCAGTGAAATCCAAATCTCACATGCATTGTCACTACATTTCAGCACCATTGCGAGAATACTTTTTGCTTCTGAATGTCTGCATTAAAATGAACTCGTGTGCACTGTCCATGGCTATATATATTCCTTCCCCTTCCAGACTGTATACTGCATTTACTGAAATTCAACCTTTGGGTAAGACTACCAGCAACAACAAAACCAACTGCAGGATGGATGGACACTGCTCCTCTGGGGCTTTCCCTTTCTGCAGTAACTGCCTGCTTTGCTCTTGGTCTTCCTTTAGCAGAGGCTGTCATGTGAGTGGAGGACTCTCTGACATGAACAAGTTAACATTAAGAGGAAATAATTTTTTTTTTCATAAGCCAGATGTAGATATGGATTTGGATTTTGGTGTTATCTGATGTAACCTGCCAATTTCCCTTGTCATATGAAGTATCTCTTTCTTCCTATTCCCTACCTAGTCTGTGCTTTGTTTCTCTGTGTTTTTACGTAAATGCTGTATCTTTGCTCTTCCTAGTTAAGATATTCTTTTAAATGTTGCTATTTCAAAGCTCATTACATAGCTGGAAAGTAGCAGGTATACAAAGGTGTTGAAGAAATAACTGTGCTCAGATTTAACATACCTTTGATTGACTGGGGAAATGACTTTCAGTTGACATCTGAGCCAACAAGTTAGCTGAAATAAAATTTTGTTTAATACCTTTGCATCAATAATCTAGGCACAGCATCATTGATTGAGAAAGTCTGATCAATAGAGTATTACTGACTGCCTAACTGTAACTTTGCCAGACTTTTTTGCTAATTCTGCTGATGACCTTCGTACCACAGCTTTTCAGGTTCACCATTTTTTCCCCTTTGAAATTCAATTTGCTCCATTTGCTATTATTTAAGGAATTTACACATTTAATTGATTTCATTCAACCTGATACAATATGAGTTTAGGATATAAAAGATTGTGCATGCTTGGGACAAAACTTCTGTAGCCCCAAATTAGAAACACCCCAGGGAAGACATAATCCATGGGAAGAAAAAAGGGGAATATAAATCATTTATTTTAACCCTGTGGATACTGTGGCATTTTCGTCTTGAGATTTGCATTCAGTGTAGATGAAGTAGCAAGTAAAAAGGGGAATAATAGTCTCAACCAGTCCCAGATGACTATCATTCAAGAATAAGAAAACTATTACAGAAATAATAAAAAGGATTCTGAATCCTAACTAATAACTCAAATAGGAATCCTCCATTCTGTCCTTTTAAATATTTTCTTCCTCAGTTCACTTTCATTGTCTTTTATATTAGCCCTTGTTTCTCTCTTTTTGATATTCTTCAAGCTGTCTCTGTTCACACTTTGATGGAACAAAACAACTATTTCTTTGAAAATTATTTAGCAATTTGGTATTGTTTCATTCAATGTCCCTTCAGAATATATAATGCTTCCCTGATGCACAGACAAGACTGAATGCAACATATAGATGTATTTGTCTTATCTAACTACATGTTGAGAAAAATGCATTGTTATTTTGCTGCTATTCTGATATAAATTCGTGGTTTATGTTTTCATAGTTATGAAGATATTAAAAGCAAAATATGCTAAAACACATCCGTTTTTCTATGATTGCCTTATTAACATTTTATTGCCTGTGGAATATACGTGCCATCTACCACTGTATAATTTTTCAGTATGTGGAATTGGATCCTGTGCTAGGTGTGAGTGTGTAGTGCAGTACATGGCAAGGAGTCTAGTAAACTGGTTTGTTCTGAGGCTGGCGGCTCCCAAGTTTCCATTTAAAGCTCTTCAGAGGCCCAAGAAGGTCCAAGAATTTAAAAGTTTGCCTTGTTAAAATGAGGACAGCCTTAAAGATGTTATTTCTTTCTTTGACATCCTATAGAGAGTCCACCCATCATTACAAGGTCTTTCATGGTCAAGGGATCTTCCCATCATTGGTTATAAAATTTTCCTGAGTGCCTTTCTACTAGCTGCATAGCACAAAATATCTTTAATATTCTGTCTGGGTCAGAAATACAGCCCTTCCTAGCAAAAGGGTATCACATTACTCCGTTAATCTACTTGACCTTGATTTTAGAGTGAGATGAAGGCCTCTGTATTCCACTTAACTGACTAAGAAAATACCACTTCTTGGGAGATGGCCAGATTCGCCTACCTTTCCACCTATCTGAGCACTGCCTAAGTGCAAAAGACAAACAAACTTGAGACTATTAATATTTCCATGATTCAGACTTGAAGGTACATATGCTACAGGATTGTTTAAAAGCAAATTAAGTTTGAAGAGATGCCATTCAGATTAATGGTAATATTAATGTTTGGAAAAAGGCAGTGATATTGAAACTTGCTAAATGTATACAGTGTATGAGATAATGGTATTAGCTACAAGACAACATTCATTCATACTTTAGGTATGAATATTGAGATATATTGAGATATATGCTACTCAAAGCATTTTCATTTAGGGGCTAGATAGAGACAGTAAACAAAAAATTAATAGACTCATTATATAGTAACCCATAAATTATGAAAAAAAATCAGTGTCTTTAAAAATTCTAAATGTTCTGTTGATTTGTTTCTCAAAATTAATTCTACTTAGAGACATTCATGTAGTGTTTCCTAATTTTAAAAATATTTTTTAGAAATATTTAAATTAAATGAACCCTGTTATATGTTCAGTAGAATAACCATACCATCTTTACCATTTCATTATCCAATGAATTGTTATATTGTATGCACTCCTAAGGTGAGACAATTAGTAAATAAAACTAAAGCTTGTTGTTCAAACAGTCGGAAGAAACTGAATGGTACTAGAACCAGGAATTGACTTTAAGCCTGACTGGAGAATGAAATGTCTCCTATGAAAAAAAGTTTGGAAACAGATCTGTTGAAAACAGGTAATTTATAAAATCCTAGTTTGAAGATGAACATATTGCTAAGACTTTGAATATTTACAGGATTTTTCTTGATTCTGTACTTCATCTACTCTTAAAAAACGGTATCTATCATTAAGGCAAACACCCTGGTACCTTTTAGATATTCAGGCATGTATTTAAAGTGAATTAGAAAGCTAAAAACCACAAAAGAGGTGGAAGATTGTATCTCCAAAAGTTTGTAGATTTGCACTGTGGCTCCATAATTGTCAATTTCTCGAGAACGACTTTTGATAAATTCCTCAAAATTTGGAAACCCTTACAATATTTTTGAGGTAGGGATGGGAGAATATCTTCAGTGCTTTTAGTCGCTATGCTGACATAGTAAATGAAAGCATACTGATGCCATTTTGTTGATCAGTTAATCAGCGCAAAGTATGTTCCATTTATCAAATTTTATTATATCTACGTAATGCCTGATTAGAAATATAAGTGGAATTCAGTAAGTCCTAGGGAGAGTGGAAATTGCAAGGTTCCCCTCTATTAAAGGATTATTTGAAGTGCTTTTAATTGTGGAACATATTTTAGTTCTGTATAATAATAAAACAATAGGGTCTGTGGCAATTCCTCTTAGCAAAATTTATTATATGTTCTTTATATTCTATAGACTGGATTATAACCTGACATGATGTGTAGTCTAATATGTGGTTTTTTTTCTTCTATCTTGTTACTTTTTTTTTACAATGGGTTTCAGGAATATGCAGTACTTGAAATGTCCTACTGAAGTCAGTAGATAAATAAGACACAGACTGTTAATACCTACAATTCCAGGATCTGACTCTAATTTCTTGAAAGCTTTGCAATACTGTTTCCTGCACCTGCTATTTCATTAGTTATTCATCATCATAATGACTGTATTTATTATTATTTCTAAAAATAGGTAATGATGGCCATTTTTCATCTATTGGCTTCACTTTGTCCCTGCTTGAAAATGTTGATCTGTCACTAACAATAAGTTTTCAAGGCTGCACTACTTAGTAAAGCTGTTTGTGCTTGCAAGTTTTTCATATTTAGAGAATTATAGGCTTTTTTTTTAACATAGAACTACCAAAATCAGATTTCTGTTTTGCTTAAATTGGATTAAAAATACATGTGTAATTTGTAGAGCTGACTCTAAATACAATTTTAATAATAGCTTATAATTTTATTATCAGATTCCATGATTTTTTGACTCTTGGGTTTGTTTGGTCCTTCAGTTTTCTATTAGCAGGATAAGAAAACTTTCTGGTTTCAGATCTAAAAATATTTCCAAAAGGGTTTAATAAGTTTCCATGGTATACCTTATAGAGAGGGTTTCCCTGAAGCTGCTAGTCTGATGAGGATTACTACCTCTACTTGAAAATCTGAGCTTCTTTTGTACAGAGATCACAGCTATGGCAAACTATCACTTCTTGCAGTCATCTCTTCTGTATATTCCTGTGAATTACATTATCTGCTTCTCTTTTTGATGCATAAATAGTCAACTGATGTTTTATTTGTTCTTGTTTGACAGTCACAAACACATTCCAGTGCCTCATGGAATAAAACGCCAAAGGAATAAAGATAGAATTTATTGGCACTGGAATTTAGATTTGAAAAAGAAAACCAGTATTTACAAAACTCCTGAAATGTTAAACAGGCTCAACTTTTGAATGTTTCTTGTAAAGACCTATTATAGAAGGTGTTCAACATAATGTTTTTAAAAAATAAGTGTAAGAATACAGTAACTGGACAAAATAGCTTAACTTGGTGGTCACCAGATGTTAGAGTAATCTAGGCAAGAAAAATGCTTTGAGAGCTTGCAGTCACTCATGAATAGCTTGGAAACTCACTTCTGGATGTTGAACTGTAGTCTCGTGATGTCTTTGGGGAATGTGGTTATTTGATTTATTAGAAAAATTAATTTGTGAGACAACTTTTATCATCAGATTTGTAACTTCCATTTTTCAGACTATTGACCAGCTAATGCAGGACCTGTTAACCTCAATTGCTTTTCCTTGTCCAGAATTATCTTTGTTCAAGTTTGGAAACACTAGACAACTCGTAGAAATGTCTAATCTCATTTTCAGTATATCTACACTTAAATATATATAGAAATTATTGCAAGGTAAACTAGAGTATAAACTTCTGTGTTGCACCATTTCAGAGATGAATGTATATATCTACAATGTAGCCTAAGCTAAATGGTGAATAATGTGATTTAGTTTATCCCTCTATATAGCTATCGTGGGGGTGAAGGTGTAGAAAAGAAAGGAATGGAATACCTCCCCTGGGGATTTAGAAGTATGATCACAAAGTTGTATAAATTGATTCTGGCTTTCAATACTACCTCCTTTTGGAGGTGCGTCAGTCAACTGCTGGTGGTTCTCTGTCTTTTAATGCTTCTCTAGAGCCACATGAAGATACGTGTCCAGGAAAGTGTGTGCTAAAGACTTCTATGGCACAGAAGTGTAGATTTGGAGAGGGTTCATCTGCCCTTTAAACTCCTACCATGGGCTTCCAGTTACTTGGCATCCTTTCTAGGGATAAAACTTCCTACTTCAACTAGTTTACTTAAACTTACTAGTTCTAACTCAGTTTATCAACTCATATTGTTGAATTGCTTATGCAAAATCTAAGCAGACTTTAAAAGTTTTGAAACTATTTTTCCCAGTATATTTGAGAAAACAAAAAGTCCAAACACTTATGGAAGTTTGAATACTGTCATTTGTAATAATAGTAACTATTCTTTGTAATTCTTAAATACTTCATTCATTCATTTGTAATAATTTGTCTTTGTTATATATGGATATAATGTACAGACATTATGAATGTGAGAAAGTTGTAGAGTGTGATGTCTCCCCTCAGTCTCCTCTTCTCTAGGCTGAGTGAACATACAGTAGAAAGACTGAATATACTTTCAAAGTAAAACCTCATAGGAAATATCAGTGAACGATGGAGGAAATGCCCTGATTTTTGCTGGTTTGATGGATTAATGGAGAAGTCACAGAAATTTGGAGTTAATTTTCTTCTCTGTGGCAGCTCTGGGAGACTGTATGCGTTCAATATTTGAAATGAAATTAGAAGAAACATACTTTTTTGGCTTTACAAAACCTGGATAATTACTGTACCACAAGTAAAGAAACAACATGTAAGAAACATCCATTTTTAATTTCTAGACAGTGAAGAGTTGCAATAATACAATATATAACGTGATAATCCAAGGGATCCTAGCATGGGTAGTACAGAGGAGACTTTGGCTACATCTAAATAGCAGGTAAAGCAATGCAATAGGGATGGGCTTACAAAGCAAAGCAGATGAGACTGAGAATTCAGTGTCCACCCTACACACTTCAGGGTGTTTGCTTTGTACTTGCCCTGGTCTGATCACAATTGCTGAACACCCATTAGTAGGAGGGGCACAATGCCTGGGGACCCGTAGGGCATGTTCAGGTTTGGTGTCAGTCAAACAAAATTTGGTTAATGTACTTTGCAATGTAAAATGTAGTCAGTGAGGATGATCAACTGATGTGCTTCAAAAGTGCACTTCTGACTAAAACAAAAGTATTTCGGCAATTGTATCTCATGGGGGTTTGGCACCTAAAGATAAAGTGTTGCCAGTTCTCCCCAGAAAGAAGGATTCAAAAGCAGTTTATCTTTCATAAGAGGGGCTCCATTTTCTCTAGATAGTGTGAAAAGAGGCAACCAGATCATTATTTTTTTCTTTTGATTTGGGCAAAATAATCAACAGCAGAGAAAAGCAGAAGAAATACAATAATTATCTTTTCTCCTTTTATAAATACCTATATCATGCCAGGACTCTTCTTATACAGACTGTGAGATAACAGTTTTTACCCTGAGTTTCCTTTTGTGTGCAACACCGCACATTAGATATGGATCAGAACTGAGTTTTAAGCTCTTGCCTTGCATTTGAAGTTGTAAGTGTCCAAACTTTGGTCCAAATTTGGTTCTTCCAACCCTTTGATCCAGTATTCTCAGCCTTATTTTTGCACGGGGACCAGTTACATTCAGTAGGTTATATTTCTGTAAGGCATATGCGCACGTGGAATGTCACAGGATACTATTGTTCTGGATTCTTTTTTTAGCTTCCAATTTATAAACAATGCTTCATTTTTCCTTTGACGCTTAGTTTTCAACCTCACCAGTACTCTTCTGTCACTGCGAAAGCTATCAAATGGACACTCAAGCAATAAACAGCTCATGTCCTTGGTGAAACTTTGAATTAAGTGTTAGAAAGGTGCTGAAAATTAGGAACAACAGTTCTACTCATGGCTATGCAAAAGACAACATACATATATATTTTTATTGATTACCAAGAAAACACCATCTTTGCCTGTCTTCCTTTAGATACTCTCTTAACTTGCTGGCTGCATACTCACAAGTGTTAGAGTTCGGTCAATGATGTGTCAGCCACTTGAAGAAGAGTAGTGGACAAACTATTGACTGTGGAATGGTACGTTGCTGATTTTGAGCATTTGTTCATGCAAAAGTTTTCTGCATTGACTTTCACAAGCCAGTCTCTTTCCAAGCTCACTTCTTATACATAGTGTGTCTTTTATGGCTGTGATTTCACAGTCTATGTCCTGCTTCAGTGCTCAGCAATATGCATTTGATTCAGGTTTCTTTTTGTTAAGTGCCTAGAAAACAGTATAAAATTCACACATGCTTTACACGTTTCTTCTGGCTAAAAGGGAGCTGCACTTTCTAGTCCTGTGTTTACAGTGTGTTCAGTGTGTTTACAATTCACTTATAGGATCTGTAATACTAGTTTTAGTGCATCATTTAACCATAGCCATAGTTTTTAGGCTCTTTCCACTTTCCAAAAAATACCAGTTGTCTTCTGTTTCCAAGCTTCAGTATAAAAGGTATACATGCTTCCCTTGTTTTTTTAAAACACCTGTCTAGCTGTGCTTTCTGTAAGATTCCTGGTGGACTCTCGTCCTCAGCTGTATTTTGGCTATAGAAACAAGTAGCCTTGAAAAGTGATGACTCTGCAATGACTTCACTTTTTAGCTGTTTTCAGCAATACTTCCCCCAGGCAGTGCAATATGGCACTGTTGTAAGGACTTTTCTTGGGCCAATATATTTACAGGTTTAATGAAGGAGATCTGTCCTTGGAAAAAATTAACCTGGCAAGAAGTGACTTGTTTGTTATGTTCTGTTATAGTAGCTATGACAAATGAAGAGGCAGTGAAATGTTGACAAGTTCTTGGTCATTGCTTGCTGCCTCAATTTGGCATAATAGTGCAAACAGAATGTCACCCTACACTTTAGCTTCTTGTTTTGCTCTATGTATAAATATATTGCCATATTACTGATACTGGGATTACTACCCATTAAAAATAATGCTGTAAAGATGGCATCCTAGCCAGTCTTGGCACTGCACATTGAAAACAAATAAACCCACAGACTGAAAAATAGCCAACTCAGTAACAGGGATAAATCACCTGAAAAGCAACATACTGAACAAGTAAAGTAAACAAAGTTTCTTGGCTTGTTTCTTTCCCTTTCTATATAAATGATAGGACCTAATCTAGTGCAAATGATTAGCAAGATATATCAGCATTATCTCTGGCTAATAATAATTCTTGTCCTGTGTGTTTCTCTTTTTTTAAAACTATGTCAGTTTAAAATCCTACAGTTCACCTTTCATGCGCAGCAACACAAGCTAAACTGCTAGGATTTCACCCACCCGATTACCTATGATGATCTCTGTTACCCATTTATTTAAAATTCAAATGAATATATGTATTTTTTGGAACACTGTCATCAACAGTGGGACTACTATTCACCTCATAGCTTACCTAGAACAGATGGAAGATTATGAGCAGAGTTTAGGAATTTGAATATGCTGTCTGAGCTGTATATCTAATAGACTTCCTTTATGCCTCTGATGTAAAATGTATAGTGAAGATATTACTACCCAACCACCTTGGCATCCACCCTAATCTTTTTTTTATTTTGTCTGTTATGACTCTAGCCATAGCCGTAACACTGTTTTCCATTCTGCTTATGCATTTTTTAAAAACGTGTATCAATATATTTTACTTTCTTCTACATTACTGTTACTCCTTGAGCAATGTTATTCTTTCTCCTAAGCATTTACTCTTTTTGCCATGTCATAGCTCAGTCTTCTGGGATGCTTTGTTTTATTTTTATCTCTTAAAACAACAGTTCCTTCTCCTGACAAACAATAGTGAGGACACAGACATTTTATAATTTGCTCTCTGTATACTTCACTGTCCAAGACAAAATAAATGTAGAATCTACATACAGAATATATTCCCCCTCCATGCACCCTAAGAGCTCTTGTACAGTATTGGAAGAGTGATCAATTACTTGTATGCAACCCCCATAATAATGAGCAAATACTGGGACACACTCTGGCCATTCACCCAAGATAATGATCGAGTTGTGGTGTAGTAAACACATTCTGCATCCATCCATGGGATGTCATGAATTCTGTGTAATATAAAGGGAATGATCAAATATAGAGATATACAAATACTGCAAGTACCACCCAGACTGGAGATGATGGTATACGCAGATCCTGCTTTGATAGTCCTTAGCAAACACATTGGTATATGGTGCAGCTACTAAAGCAATGCTTTCAATAACACAGGTCAAATACTATTCTGTGTAGGATTAAACTAGAATATTCTGCTAAATGTCTTTGTTTTCTAGTGATGACTTTCAAATTGGCTTTCTAACTTTGCCTGCTTTTATTTTTAGCCTGTACTTCTCTCAGTGTCTTACAATCTTTTATTCTTTTATCTTCCAGTATCCTGTATATAGTCCTCTTTAAAAAATTTTTCTCACTTTGATTGTTCATTTTGAAAGACCAAGAAGGAGGAAGCATAAAGCACACAAGCATACTGTTTCTAGTTCTCCTATTACCTTTAAGGCTTGCTTTAGTTTTTTTTTAAATGTATTTTTCCAACCAAAAATAATCTAATTTTAATGGTTTTGCTTTTCTCTTTGCTAATTTTGCTGTATGTCTACTATTTCTTGTGGGAAATGTGAAGAGAAACTGATAGGTTCTATTTAGTCTTTTCTATTTAGTCTTTAGAAGACATGATGAGTGAGTGGGTGACTTAAACATGAACTAGAAACATCATTGCTTTGGCACTTATTCTAACTGCATGAAACTGGTGCAAGTATATAGACTGATTTTGACAGAAATCTGATTTGAGCTTTAAATAAAAAGATTGCATGTTCATCAGTTCGATTTATGTTGAAAGGAGATACACTAGTTTTTCAAAAATTCAGCCTGTTGGGGTTTCTGGGGTTTCTTTGCTCCATCACTAAACAGGAATCCTGTTGGACCAGAAAACAGGCTTTCATTAAGCTCTTCCAGTTTCCTTGCTTATTCCTTCTGTCTTGTGCCAAGGCTGCAGTGAGTACAATGCATCTGAGTATATGCTCAGTATATAAAGTTGGAGGAAGAGGAGGGAAGGAGGGGATGTTTGCAGTGATGGTGTTTGTCTTCCCAAGTCCCTGTGTGGTGGACGAACAGGGGACAATAGAACACCTGCCTGCCCTTGGGAAGTAGTTGATAAATGCTTTGTTTGGCTTTGCTGGTGTGTGCGGCTTTTGCTTTTCCCATTGAACTGTTTTTACCTCAACACATGAGTTTTCTCACTTTTACCCCCCTGATTTTCTACCCCATCTCGCTGCTGGGGGAGTGAGCAAGGAGCTGTGTGAGGCTGTATGCTGGCTGGCATTAAACCACAACAACATGATGGAGGCTGACACCTCAGCAGTATCCTAAGAAAGAAGTAGCCATTTACATGGATATTGAAAAAGTCTATGGTTTCAGTGTTTCTTTAAACAAAGTATGTGACTCCTGATGTTTCACAGCATTAGCTGACTATTGACAATGGGAAGAAACTTCCCCTATGGCCAAGTTATTTTTTAATTATCCACTCTGGGATTTCTCATACTTTTCTCTAAGGCAACTTTTACTAGCCTCTCCCATCACCAGTGCCAACAAAAGTATTCTTTATAACAAGATGGCTGCCTCCAGAGGTAGGTTCTTCGAATGCCAGGTGGGATTATTCTCTTTACTTTTAGATGCCTTATTTATTCAGACAAGGTTGAATTCAGCAATCTGTATTACAGCTAAATCCCATAACTTTTAAATTTAGAATAAGTAAGACATTTTTAGCAATATAAGATAGCAGTTGTTCTAAAACTTCAGTTCTGATTTATATTTAAGCGTGTTTTCTTTTTTATTTTTTTTTTCAGTTCGGAATGCTGACCTGAGCAAAAAATGGCTGTGGTTGTCTTTTTCAGTGCTGGTAGGTCTGAATGATATAAAATCTACTTTCTTAGCTCTTCATTTCTTATGTATGCATACAAAATCTGGATATTTGTAGCCATCCAGTTCTTGAAACAAATAATTCAATGCTTGTTTTTCATGAGACATCAGAGCAGCTCAGTGCCCATATTCAGACCTTCATGAGCAACCTTTTGGTAGCAAACCCATTTGTGAGATGTCTTTCCACAGAAGGAAAGAGATATTTTAGAAGGAAAATGTTTCCATTTTGAAGCTTTCACTTGGTTTATTAAAAGGAGGGAAAAAATCTGATTTTTAAACACTTTACCAATATATTAAGATGTATTCTTAAAAGAAAACTAGTGGAAATTTTAAACTATATGTACATTTAGGAAAAATTTAAATGAATGCCTATGTCTAATCTCAAGTGCATTTGATTAAAAAATAGGACAATTTTGATGTTCCATGTACAATTATTAAGCAAAAATATTCAGTTATCAGATAGTTAATTAAGTGGAACTGACTGTATTCATTAAAATATTTGTTCCAAACAAATGTATTTAACATTCAGATATTATGCAGAATAGGTGACAATTGCATATCTCCATGGAGATCAATAATGGGATTCAGATCATTGTGTAAAGAGTCTGCAAGTTTAATGCAGAGAGAATGTCATTATTATTTCTCTCTTAATGATGGTCATTATGCGCAAACACTGATTGAATTCCATTTGTTACCTGCATTTGAGCTGAGAGGAATAATTACAATTTAAGTGTCTCCATTAAAATTCATAAAAGAATATGAATGCAAAAATTATACTTGAAACTGACAAAATATACTTTGAGGATATAAATTGTGTTTTCTGATAGGCCTCTTAAAAGTATTAAAAATAGCTTCATTTTAATAAGATGGCATATAAAGATCATGCATTATCATCACCTTTATGTTAATTTTCATAATACATGACTAATGTATTATGTAAAAAGTGAAGAAATTAACTTTTAAAAGTAGAAATTAATGAAACAATGGGCTACTTGTCATACAGCCTATTGGAATGGATACCTCTATATTTGGGTTATAGTCACCCATCTTCATAATACCCAGTTAACTCATCAGCTGTTGTATATTGTGGAGATTACCCTGCCATGCTTTCTGTGACATGTTTCAATATGTTTTTCTGCTAATTAAATGGGATATTATTAGTGCAACCATTTATTCAAGAAAACCTTTTACATGTTCTATGATTTACTGCATTGCACTGACTGTGTATTGTATCATGAGAGTGATTCAAGTGCTTACTACAAGTACTGAAGGGCCTGATCCAGGATGGTGCTCAGCCTTTCAATAGTTCTTTGTGCCTCTTGACTTCTCACTGAGGGGCTTAGTCCTTTATAGGATTGGATCCTTAAGCTATAATTATTAATAGCAGCCATACTCCTGAGGGACTGCCTGATGACATATCTCCTGAAACAGTAAATGACAGAAGAAGACACTTCTTGCCATATTTATATACTTAGAGATGACAGACTGGCTGGTGGGAGTAAGGTTTCTTCGTTAAGTGTATGTTAGTATGAAACATCTCTACCTGTTATATATTCCTGAGTAAATATATAGGGTCCTTCTGACAGGAACTTGAAATGGGGGGGAGGGTTGCCTTTTTTTTTTTTTAAATTTTTTTTTAGTGCAGGCATAACTATTTTAGGTAAGCTTTTTGAATATATTCAGGTAAGTTGTTCTGGGTGGTCTTTTCATATGTTGGTTCAATTTCTGGGATGACAAAGTGATCTCTGGATATCAGTGTTAGGCCTGAATTTTGCCTTCTTTTCTTGGGGGTAGTTGTAGTGGAGACTCAACACGCCTTTTTGGCAGGGCACATATATCATGCTATAACATTATTATTATTATTATTATTATTATTAGGGACCCCTGGTGGCCTAGTGGTTAGCATGCAGGACTCTCACCGCTGCGACCCAGGTTCGAATCCCAGTCCCCCGGGCAGATGGAGCTCGTTAGCCCTGTGAGGCCATCCATCTATGAGAAGGTCACTCTAAACAAACCTACGTCCTGAGGACCTCACTGCCATTGTCCAAGCTTGCTTGGCCCCGGCAGATGAACCTTAGGATTAAAGGGTGGGCTCAGTTCAGTGCATGCTGTATCTCACCTAAAAAATCCATTGCGCAGGCTGGAAAGGTAAAAGACCTTTCCCAAAATCTTCGTTCGCGAAGACTGGCCATTATTATTATTAAGCTTATTATCTAGGTTGACAGCAAAAATCTGTTACTGAGATTATACATGAGTGTTCTGTGTTCCTGATTATTTGTCCCACTTAAGAGATGAAGTCTTAAAAATAGTTGATAAAGCTTTACAATGACAAAATACTCTGCTCAACAAGAACAAAAAAAATGAAACCAGAGAAAGAGCCATGATATTTACAGCATTTGAACTTGTATTTTTTTCCTCTAATCTTTTTCTGGCACTTCACTATTAAAATTAAAAAGGAGAGTCTAGAATTGTATAACTATTTAACACTTGGTTAAACACTATTCAAGTATTTGTCACCAGGCAAATGTTTCCCTATTAAGTGAAATTTATGCTAAAATGATTCTGATTAAGCAGTAGTCATTGCCATTTACAGTTGGTAGACTAAACAGTTTCCCTGGAAGATATCTCAATTAAGTGGCTGTCCAAATGAAACGTGTCACTATTAAATGGTGTTTGCTACACTATTATACTTTACTCTTCTGAATGATGTGATTTAAAATATAATTCAGTTACTAAACAGTAAGAACTGCTTCACATACATAGCTTACATTCTTAGAAGAGACATGAAAAAACTGTGAATAGCGCTTGGTTTAAAATAAAATTCAGGGTTTAACATTAATCAGTAGCAACTGAATATGCATGATTATTGGCAGAGCAAGTTCGTAGAATTGGCTTTGCTGGACTGGGATGAGAGACACAGAGGTGACAGTGCACATAAAGTAAGGAGTGAGCAGTTTCATGTAAATAAGCTTTCTGCGTCCAGCCTAGAATCTGCAACCATGGAAAAATTGGATTCTGCAAATCAGTAAGTTCTTGCTGAATCAGTGGGCAGAGCTTCAGAGATCCATATCCTCTCTGCAGTGCCTCTTCCTCTGGACAGAATCCTAAAATGATTTTACAAGAATTTATTACAGCTCAAAATCCTCACACCTTTTCTGTAACTTTATTAGCTTTTAAAGCACTTGTGATATAGCTAAAAAACATGCTATAAGAGTTACTAGAACTTTGATAGATATAATAAGCAATTATTATGGGACTGACATTCTAAATGGGAAAAAAGACCTCTGTCCTTTTTAAAGAAATGTGGAATACTTACCTTAAAGGAGTATAACTCCCCTTCACAGTCTAATATGTGAATTTGACCTAAGCTTTTGATTCTCTCAGCAGCTACTAATGGTAGTTCAGATCAACTGGTATTAAATCACAAGTATAAAAAAGCACGGAGAAAATAGCCATCAATTGAATTTCTTAACTAGTTACTCCTGATTGACCTCACATTCTCATGCTTGAACTGCTGTTTCTCAGGTATGCAAATCTCTCCTTGATTGTATACTTATGGGTAGGCTTCTTCCTAAATCCTTAGGGAAGCAAAAATCCCTTTTCACAAACGTTCAAGCTAATCAAACACTACCTTCTCCCATGTCTTATTTCTAGTTATTCTAACATGGCAAGAGAAGTTCAAGGCAACAATAATTGCCCTTATAATGCTTTTGGAACAATTCAATGCATGTAGGTCAGGCAATGAGAAGTGGATGGTTTCAGAAATGAAAAATCATACTTGATCACTTTTTAAAAAAGCATTGAAAATTACCTTGTTAAAATCGAATCATACCATACTGCTAGAAGATGTTTTCTTTCTGTGGCATTACTTTGTTGGTCTTGTGGTTCAGACAATAAAAACTTGAGAAATATGCTCAGTATACTTTATGAGTGAATGCAGATAAATACCCCCCCAAAATTATAGAATAAGCTCACCCTCTCCCTAGTCACTGCTCTTTTCTGTGTTGAACAAACTGTAAACCAGAAAAATGTCTCTCTTCACTTTGCATGAGCACTGATGCATCTGTGTCAAAAACACAGCTGAGGTTCCTCCCCTTACCCAACCACTGAAAAATAACATGGTGGCATATGCAAGTAACCAAATGGATTTGTAAACAACCCAAATAAATAAGATTCTCCATAATTGTGATGGTAGGAAAATCTGAAGTAATGCAAGAATGAGGTTTCAATACATTCTTTCTATTAAAAGTGTAATATTCTACTTCAGAGGAAAGGTGAGTCCATAAATTCCTTTTCTCTTGTTCCCAGTAGTTGTGGAGGCAGTTGAGGCAGATTCAAGAACTCAGACTCAAGTTTGGTCTATTTTAAGGCTATGCACACCCAATATTTACCTTTAGATTTCTTAAGTATCATAGAGCAGCTCTGTGTCATATTATATTCCCTAGTTTGCTTGTAGTAATTCAATTGTAAGACTACAGGAAAACAGCATATAGAATGCAAGAACTGCTCTGCTGCTTGGCAGGTCTGTGCTTACACAATCTTACAATAATACTTTATCTACATGCGTGGAGAATCATGCCCACCATCCACTGAAATTTTTATGTAAGTCAGATGGTACAGTTTAAATTCTCACATGCTTTATATTGATATCAGGTAAAGAGACTTTCTTGGCTTTCTATTACCAATAACTTTCTCTAAATGTAGTATTACTTTAGCTTGTGTTTATTTTTCCCTTTCCAACTGAAAATAAAAGAACGGATCTGAACCTTTACTCCAAGGAAAATACTCCCATACCTTTCCAAATCAGAGCAGAACATTTATATATTGCATTTTACCCAGATGCATCTGAATATAAAATAAATGACCAAGTATTTCAAGACTTATTGGAGCTTCTTGTGTTAATGCTACGCTTTTTTTCTGAGTAGCTTTGTGGCATTTGTGCACATGTTTAACATTATGTCCAATTTACACAGCATGTTAATGAATGATCCGCATTCAGCCTTGGAACTCTGTACTTCTCTGGTTAGGAATCCAAGGCTCCACTCCAGCCATGGCTCTTGTACCTATGCATAAAAAGCATTAATTACGCTGATTAGACTTTTAAACCCTGGCATAACCAAGTGGTGAGTGGAAGTTGCATGAGCACCTGCGCTGTTAGGTACCCCGTTGTTAAGATGGGTTGTCTGTCAACAATTTATCAGTTGTAGACATTTAACTTACACTCACTTGAGCAGAATTAAGAGTGTTTACTTTCCTCATAAGAGGGCAGTCAGATATGTACCAATTTTGTTTTAACTGTGGAGAGCAGGGAGCTGGGAGCGGCACAGGGAAGGGATCCAGGAAGGCCTAATCAATCACTGACAGATTACAGCTAAAGCCACTTCCATACCCATTAAAGCAGGACAAATGCAGAATTGCAACTGAACAACTTCTAGTTTTAAGCCAACAGTGGGACTTCCTAGTTATTTATCAAAGTCATTGCTGGTAAGCAGCATGCCTCACTGCTCGATTGTACTTCACAGCAGACAGAGCTGACTGAAGCTTCAGCCATGAAAGAAGTGTTTATGCCCTCAGCTGTGGTGCTGTCAGCCCTCTGGAATTTACTGTAAATCACACAGCTTTTATTGCAAGATTTAGTAGCTGATCCTCTGTGGGCTCTATTCACTGCAAGCTTGTTACTATTTGGATGTTAGCCTCAGTCCATAAAGGGACTTGCTACACATCATCAAACAGCAGCGGAAAACCAAAGGTTTCATTTTTCAATTTTCTAAACCCTAAACTCCTCAACAGTCATTGAATTTCATTGCAGAAAGTGGAAGTCTACTTTATTATGGTACTCAATTTCCCCAATGGAGTTATACACTTATAACATTACTTTTATTTCCAATGACAGGATCTGGCCATCTGTCCTGGCTGTAATTTCATAACACACTCACTAGTTTTTATTTTAAGGGAATTTCTAGATATTACATTGAGCTTGTGACAAAATTGTAATGTAGATATAAAGGCCACAAATAATGATAACTACATTCAGTGCTGCCTAACATCTTAACAAAGTAATTTATTTTTTTTTCTATTTCAAGTATAAAGGCATCTGGATAAGCTTCCAACACAATTGAACTGACAAATAAAAAAAAAAAGTTTTGAAAAGCTAGAAAATACAAAAGGATAAGGGATTTCATGAGTGAGCCTCAGTCAGGACAGCATTATTCCACAGGCAGTGTGTATTTTATCAAAAATGGTACCATGCGTCAGTTTTATCAGAGTCATTCCTACTAAGATCAAACGAGGGAATAAAGGGGAATGCTGAAATGCTTCTTTGTAATCACTGTGGTTATTCCCTGCAAGGCAGAGGGACCTGACAGGGCATTTAATTGTGTTTGTCACACAGTTTGCAGGGGACGCCAGGCCTGTGCCTCGCACTTGTGCAGGGGGAACCATGGTCCAAGCCTGCCTCAGGGACTCAGCCCAGGCACCAGGGCTGGACAGGCCACACAACCTCCATGGCTCTGCCATTCAGATCACTAAGAATACAGGGCTGCTTTATTTGGTCACCAAGTGGACACCCTGCCATCCCAGGACAGCTTCCTCACGGAGGGCCTGAGGAGCGGTTGTGAGGGTCCCCATCCTGTGGTGCCTGGGCAAAGCCAGGAATGATGAGGGGAGAGAAGGCACTGCCTCTGCTGCTGTTCCTCTTTGTTGAATGAAACAATTCATAGATAGCTTCTCAAGAGAGGGTTTCAGTGAGGTCCAGCCAACCTAAAGTCAAAGCAAGTTTTGTTATTTTTCTTGCTTTCTGTTCACTTTCACAATCACACCATTTGTGCTTAATTTCAGCAAAGTTGTGTGGAGTTACAATTTTAACTATCAGTTAAACCTGCTCTAGTTCCTATGTTACGAAAAACTTCCCAATGGTCTCACTCAGAGGATAAAACAGCAAGAGACTTACCTCTGCCACCACTTTCTCCAAAACTCTCTCTGAAAGTGTCTGGATGCACTTTCAATTTTACAACTGCTATTTAGATAAAGAAAAGAAATAGCTAATGCGTGTACTAAAAACATCTTTTTATTTTTCCTAGCTTTGTAATAATTTTTGCTTCACGATTGCTTTGGTTTCACAGAGAAAAATGATTGTGTACCTTTTTAATCTTAATACCAGTGAATGAGCCAAAGTGGATGGTTTATTTCTGTTTGATGTAATATGTAACACGCGACTTAAGTGGATGCTATCCTGATTTTACAAGCAAAGATCAGGCCTCAGTGTCATAAGAAACCTAACAAAGGCCACAGAAAGACCTGTGCCTGCATATACCATGTGTATGCTGTCCTATGCATACATTTAGAGGCTATGCTTTAGTCTTGAAGCTAAAATTTTTTTGCCAAAATAATAATTTGCTTATTTTTCATGGCCACAACCTCTGCTTTTTCTATAAGATCATGAGCAGTTAAGCAGTTACTTGGTTTCTCCTTCTTCAGCGAAGTACTATGTTTTTAAAACCTCAGCATTTCTAGCTACCTCTCCTGTTATCAGACTTCCTCCCCCTGTATTTTTTTTTGTAATACAGAAAATATTTCTTTTGTCATTGCTGAACTTTTGCAGTTAAACCAGTAATGTTTAGTACAAAATTCATTCAAGTGTTGTGTTAGTGCATTTTAGTAAAAAGTTCCGCTAAAGCTGCTGGCAGAAAAAAGTATGCCTGGTAAATCAGTCCCCGGCAGGAAAATAGGTGCATTTCCTACCGATCGTGTGCAGCTGCAGTGTTAAGGCAGTGTAAGAAATGTTCTCGTTAGCATGTGCAAGGGACCCAGGATATATATACTGCAGGGTGACTGCCTCTCCGACACTCCCTGGCATGCCATGATGTGCTGGAGCAAACTGAAGAGCTCTTTTGACCAGCGCTGTGAGTGGAGCACTGGGGTAAAAACTCCCAGATGGGAGGGCACCTCTGCCTGAAATATCAAATCACAAAATATTCTGAGTTGGAAAGGATCTACAAGGATCACTGAATCCAACTCTTAAGTGAATGGCCCATGCAGGGATTAAACCCACAACCTTGATGTTCTTAGCACCATGCTCTATCTTACTGAGCTAATTCCAGGGTCGAATCTTTGTCAGGATACTCTGAAGGTACGAAATAATCTCTGCTAAAGTAATTCTGTCTATTTAATCTAAGTTCTTGCCCAACAGAGAGAGGTGATCTCTCTTACATATGTGTTGCACAAGCAACAAATTGATTTTCTTCCAACAACAGGCCTGAAACTGAGCTGTTCCCCAAAGAAAGGACTCACTAACATGCACACAATATGCATATTGGCAGCAGCACTGCACTGTCAAAGAGCTTTCAGTTTTTAAAAATAATTAAATTTCCTTCATGGATGTGAGAGGTCTTTTTATTGTTTGTATTGCTAACTTAGTTTTCCTTACACCGAGCTATCTTTTCCTCCCCAATATCCCTTTTTTTTTCTTTTCATTTTGATCCCTCTTTTACCTTTCCTGTGTTCATGAGTCTGCTTTACAGTTTTGATAACTGTTTTGTCTTTGCTACTATTTCCAGATACTAAGAGGATGCTCCATAGACCTGGGATCTCCTTCAGAGAAAGGGGGAGAAATTGGTCAGGCTGTTAAAAAACAGCCTAGTAAAGAAAAGCTGTTTCTAACAGATTTGTTCAGTCTTTACTGCATATTTAAGGTCACATCCCCTTTTCTGTGAAGGTTGTTCCTAAAGACTGAAGAATTCTGTATCAATATAGCAAATTGTGAATAGGCTCCACTGGAAAGATGTGGGTGTTCAGTGCTTTGATAATTTTGTTATCAAAAGGAGAATTTATTTAGTCGGATCTGCAAGTTTGGTAGATGAGGCACAGGTCAGAGGACCTCAGTTACTGCTGGGAGTTCCAGTGTGCAGGGGCTTGTGTTCTGAAGGTGGCCACTAAGAGCCCTGGCAAATCCACAAACACCTGAGGCAAGAAGAAAGCAGCTCACGATAGGCCTGTAGAAGGGGACCTTGTCCTCTCAGTAGCACTATCCTGTTAGTATAATTCTGATTTCTTTCCGCTGCCATAATGACACTGAATTCACATAAAATACTACTGATTTACAGAGAAGAAAAAATACTGTCAAGTTTGTATATAGGCAATGTCTATTGTGACTTGGATATTTTTCACATCCCAGTAACCTTACTTCAGAGTTCCTTTTCTCATGACCTCCATCTTATAATCATCAATTCTTTCCTCTTAAATTCAACCAGACTAATTCTCTTTATGATAATAATTACCTAAGAGGTTTCTAAAAGAAATGGCTTAGTAGTTTATTCCAAAATTGTCAAAGACACTAAGTAAATGAAAATTATTGTATCTTAAATTATCAAGCTAAGAGCCCACAATAGAAGAATAATTTACCAATAATGAAAGAATAAGCAATTTACTGTGACAAGTTATTCCAAGCAATTTGGGTGTGTGTGGGGAGCAAGAATGGATACATAGTAATTATTGTGTATGAAATTTAGAAAAATATATTCTGATAATTTTTTGTTTCTCTGAGAAAAATCACTGTTATTTTAAAGTGAGTTTATTCTTGGCAGTCCAAATTTATTAGTGCTCAAAACTCACATTTCCATGGATTAGACAGACAGCTTTAACTCTTCTCAATATTTAGGAATTGTGTGTGGGAGATCCCTTGGGATTTACTCAGGCTGTAAAGCACATTGTGATCACATTTTGTGAGTTCTCTGTTCACTAAAGCCCCTCCAGTCTGTTCGCTGCTTTGCTGTGTGTTGGTCCTAAGGGATGTAAACTCAAATAAAGGGTAGTCTTGAAACATAAAGGTATTTTTAGCTTAGGGGAGAAATAAAACTGTATATGTAAGGGCCAAATTCACTGTTGTTGTAAGTAGATCCACAATCATTTACTTCAGTGGATTTTGCCTGCTTCTGCAAGTGGATCAGTGTGTTTAGCTCTAGATATTTAAAATAAATAATGGAAAACCTTTTTAGAAAAATGTCTGGGTGAGAGATAGACATACAAGAGGGCTCTAATTTGCATTCTCCCTTCCATGGGGTTTTATACAATTCCCCAAAAATGGATATTCTCAGTGTAACAAATGCTCTCCTTCCTAGCATTTATATAAGAGTATAAATAATACAGAGAAGAAAGTCCCATTGTATACAGCAGACCTGAGTTAAGCAAAAAAAAAAACCATGCAAGAATCTCCTTCTCTTAAATTAAGTTTTTCTGAAATCCTTCTTGTTTCTGCCAGGAAAGTAGGTTACTCTTCTGGTCAGGAATATCTCCACCAATTTCAATATTATAACTTCTGATTCTGATTTAGTCTTAAATTTCTCTTTTCTTGGCTTCAGGGGAATAACGATTAATCTTACAAACCTTAAAGATGACATTTTTTTTGAAATATGAAGTGGTCGACATCGTTTTTGTCTGCTGTATGTCATTACATTTTGATCCTTCAGGAAGAGGACGGCTGTGCTGCAGGCAGTGAGGAAGCTACCACCTCTGTCCTGTCCTGGCTGCTGCAGTGGGCAGGGGATTTCCTGGAAGGGTGGCAGACTTGCCTCACCGGAGGGCAGCTAGCGCTTCCTGGGAAAGATGTTGTAGTGAGGGGGATAATCTGGGAAGAAAATCCAGCCAGCAGGACTTGATCAACAGGGGAGACTGAGAAAGGCGGGCAGAGAACATCCAGGCATTTTTCAGAGCCTGACAAAAAGGAGACTTTTCATGCGCAAACTCCATAGACTTTGCAGCTGAAAACCTTCTGGGCTGAGACCAAGCCCAGAGGAGAGGCTGCATGTCACAAGGCTATGGCACACACGGGAGGATACTCTCTCTCTGGGGAGGAGCTTTTTCATTCATCTCTTTTAGCTAGTACGGCTTACTCCTGGCCTTCTCCTGTCCTAGGCTGCGGAACCTGCACCTGCCAGGGCTCTCAACGCCCTTTTGATGCTTTCTGGGGTGCTGACTTCTATAATGAGCTAAGGCAAATCTATATCAGAACTAAAGCTGATTCAAGGGATTGTCACAGATGGTAAAGGTTTTCACTGTGCTGTGAGTGCAGAGTTGATCAGGTTATTGGAGTGTGAGTAAACTACTTCCTGGTTATCAAGTGTTTGTGAAATGACTTCTTTAACTTTCGTTTGTAAATGGGAAGGATTTTTCAACCAGCTTATAAAACTATTTTGTATTGATTTGCCATAAAACCCTTGGTTCAGATGTAAACTGTTCTCTGACCATAAATTGTCTTTACATCTGTTAGTACAGCAGGATAAGTTTCTTAATTCATTTACTGAGTTTTCCTTTTTATCTTTTCTTAATATGTGAGAATGAATCTCTCTGTGTCCAGATCCTTGTACATACAAGTGGTGGCTCAGTTTATATCCTTTAATCATTCAGTCAACTATTAGCTGATTTCACATTTCCACTCACTTTAAGATCCTTTTACATTTGCTTAAATGAGGCTTTGGCCACAAGCACCTGTGCATATACCATCAATAAAAGGAGGCACAATGATTAAATCAAACA
This sequence comes from Neopelma chrysocephalum, assembly GCF_003984885.1. Classification (NCBI taxonomy): domain Eukaryota; kingdom Metazoa; phylum Chordata; class Aves; order Passeriformes; family Pipridae; genus Neopelma; species Neopelma chrysocephalum. Next base: position 16,827,084 of record NW_020897703.1, read on the forward strand.
AACATCTCAGAATTTGTCTGTACCTTTCTTCCTCAGATTTGACCAGATTTGGTTCTGTGTAAATGCAAGAGCACATTTGCGTGCCTGCCATGAGGCCAGTTTGTCTATTGCACCGCTGGTGAATGGCACTTGCTTTAGCGTTTCATATCAGTAAAATTGGCAAGCCATTTGCAATCAATGGTAAGCAATCTGACACAACTTCTAATTGAGCAGCCTACTAGCTGCAGTATAGGAAAAAAGATTTTTAGATTTGTGCTTATAATGATACTCTCAATATTTCCCTATCATGTTATTTTATCCTCTCCAGTATGGTAGTTATTTGTGACTATGTAAAGACTTCTATACAAATCAAAGTCAGAGGAATATGCCACTGAGAACATAAGTGGAAGAGTCAATACAATATCAGTGGATGAGATACAGACAGTACATCCATCCATCCATCCTCAGTGCTCAGAATGTCTTGGAAATAAATATTCCTCTTTTTTTCCTCATAAAATGCTGAGAACAGTAGTACTTTTTTTCCCCAGAAACAAGGTTTTGAGTGTTAGTTTCAGTCCTTGCCTTTCTTTAGTCTTTAACAGCTACTGCCATGTCTTGAGACCTATCAAAACCAGTATGTCTCTCTCCTCTCTCCTACTTGGTCCGTCTCAGGTCATTACTTCTCTGGGAATGGAATACTTTAATCCACCAGCTCTCGGGTCATGTTGAAATCCCATGAGTACCAACCAGTCACTACTTTTGCAGGTCCAGGCATGGACCCTCCTTTATCTTTTGAAGCCTGGAACAGTAGCTCTCATTAAAAGGACCCCCAAGCAACTTTTCAGCATACCAAAGTAAAAAGCGGGCTGTCTACGCCCACATCCACATACCAAAGTTTCCCTGTTTATCCACAGTTCATTCAACACCACCGTCTTGTTCACATCTGAGCCAGAAAGAACAATTTGCTTCGCTTTAAAGGCTGTTCTGACTACTTCTGAATTTTCCAGGCTGACACCTTTTTCTCACTCTGGACTGTCTTTTCTACTTCAGCCCAAAATGCTTTGCTGTCTGTAGGACAGGATCTTTTAACAGATTAGTGTTTTCTGATCTTCCTCTTCTCAGGCAAGAATACAATGATCCCTCTTTCTAGCTATAAATCCTGTGCTAGTGTTTTGAGGGAGGTTCCTTATCCGAGCCAGTCTTAGATCTTTCCTTCCCAGTTCTTTAACAAACCCTTTTCTGCTTCCTTTGATTGAGCTCACTCCATTTAGTATAAGCACCAATAGAAAACTGAACGGGAAAAAGACACATTTAATATTTGTAGGAGGATATAAGTATGTTTCACCAGTTTTTCACCCATTTCCTTCAAAAGTGTCCAACTTACCAGGTGTTTGTTCGCTTTATACTCTCTTTCAGATATGTTGTCATATGTCACACATAAAAAAGTGATAATCCAGGCGTACTTATTGTCTGTTTTGATTACCTGAGGCCTCAGATTCAACAGGAGCACTAGCTTTCCTGCCCTCTGCATGCTTCTTTACAGTGTTTGGTTGACACCCATGAAGCACCTGTACCTTGAAGGTTAAGAAATTCTTATGTGTGGCTCAATTCAAACGTTCCTGGTGCTGCCTCTGCATTGCGCTGTGTGAGAGTCTGTTGCATGGCCACAGCATGGCTGAACTCTGTCTCTCTTTGAAAGCTGAGTAACTTGCATTGCAGAACTAGATGAGGTGATTTGTACTGTTACAGGTGATACTGCTCTAACTACTGCTAAGGCCAGCTCAGGTTTTGTGTTAGTGAACACAGCAGACTTCATGGATCTATCTTTACCTAGGGAAGACAGTGACACCTCTGGGCCTTGAGTAAATGCAAGAAGGCAAGCAAATGGGACTGCAGTTGGCAGAGGTCTCCACACTCCCACTGGAAGTATTGGTCCCCTTTATATTGAAAAAAAAAAAGGAGTTGACCTTGCTAGACTAAGTGGATTTTCGGTAGGAATAAATATTAACATGTGGCAAAATGCTAAGTCTTATGTATGTGAAACAGCCTATTTCAAATGGCTTGAAAGTTACAAGTAGGTTTTTGGATGGCTTTTTTGTTTGTTTTTGGGATTTTGGGGTTTTTTTTTGGATGCTTTCTTGAAAAGAAAGTGAATGAGGGGATTTAAAAATAAAATCTCCTTTACTTTACTTTGATTACTGGACTTAGACTGTCATGCTGCTTCACTGTGATAGTTTCTCTTTCCTTTTCCCCATTACAATAGCTTGGCAACTGCAGTGAAATGAACCTAAAGTGACAGCTTGAGGAAAACTAATATACACTGTGGGGAGGAGGGGACCAACCAAGCGGGTGACGTCACTTGGAGGGATACTATCTGAGTGTCAGAGCTGTCACAATTCATTCCCCAGATATCAAATCTGCTCTGCTTTTGTGTGGACCAGACGCTTGTAACCTTAGGTGCTTGAATCAAATATCCCCTTCATTTGTTTGTATTTACTCAAGTGTGTTCTGAGGAGACTGAAACCAACTATGTCTGTAGACACCAGTCATCAGCTAGGTTGTGTGTGCAATATGAGTGGCTGTCAAATGTTTGATCTTCTAATATGCACTCTTTTTTGCCTCTCCTGGACTGCTAGCCTTTTTGAGCATCCACTCTACTTGTCATCTGAAATAGGAGTACAAAGCCTGTGTCGTGTATACAACAGTCTTTGGTAGTCAGCCACATCTTCTCCTTTAGGCCATTGTCTTTTCAGCCTGACTGAAGCCCCTTGCTGCCATGTGCACGAGCAGGAGAAACTCTGCTTCTTTTTCTTTTCTCTTCTGCCTATTTTCCTCTTTTGTTGAGTTCACACAGAACTCAGTGTTAGATGAGTGATAACATGTAGTGAAATGCTGTTAAATATATGGGATTCCAAACATTAAAATAACTCTCCTTTCTTGAATTATCTTTCATCACAGGTTGTCTGAAAGCCCAGAGAATTTAGCAATACAATGTCTGGGCAGGATGCTTCTGTGCACTGAGATATAATAAGAACTCATTAGGGACAAGCCACTAAAAGGACCAGGTGGGAGCTGCGGCATCACAACTATGTTAAAAGCTCATACACAGAGTATTGGAAAGTATCGGAGAGGTAATTTCACCATTACCACTCTCACTGTTTGATTGCCGTCACTTTGAGCTGATGCAGGTGTCCACACTCAACTACTATGCACAAGGGCACAGCTATGTTGGTGTCCTCAAAATTACCAGGTACAGTGTAGCCTTGTGAACCTGTGTTTTGTGTCTTGTTCTGTTTCCATTTTTCTAATGGCTTTGTGTGATCTTTTCTGGAGTTGTGAGCAATCCATAGTCAGTGATTAGTCATGAGGCAGTCCTGGTTGCTTGCAGGGGAAATGCTGGACCTCCCTGCTTTAACAGTTAATCTAAAGAAGGCTCTTCCCCTCTCTTCTGACCCGGTTGCTTGTTTGCCCACATGAAGCCGTGGAAGCCCAGCTGTAGCCATGGACCAGACCTTTTGGACAGCAGACACTAATTATTCCTGTGCCCTAAAGGTTGTTGTTCTGAAAAAAGAACTGTCTGTGGGGCAGATACTCTTTTAAGTTATCTGACACCAGCTAAGGGTAGACCAGTGTATTTCTGCTACACACAGCCACATGTTTATCAGGATGAGTCTTGACGTGTAAATGGAGCACATCCTACCTTCTTATGCAGGACTCTGGTACTTTATCACCTTGTAGTTGTTTTACACCGTGGCTACTTGCTTGTTAGCAGGGAACAACTCTATCATATAATCACATATCTCACAACTGTGCTTTTTTTACAAATATTAATGTATTTCTTTGCCAGATTTACCCAAGGGTATCCTATTCCCTCCTCATATATGCAAGATATTCATGTTCTTCACAGTTATGTAAATTTCCAAGTAAACTGGGAGATGGATTTGTGAGAATACTAACATATCAACAAAGAACCAGAATTACACTCATGCCTGTCCTGGCTTCCACAGTGGAGTGAAGGCTCCTGTAGTAGCAGCTCTAGGCAGGAGCTCAAAAAGTGCCACAGTTGCCCTGCCTGTGTGATTTTGCCAAGGGAAGAGAGAGGAAAGGAAAAGGAGAGGAACAATGCCCAATACAAACAAGTGCTGTTGATGGGGCAGAGGAAGTTTCATTCATTCATCTTCAATGCCCAGAGCCCTTCACTGCTGGGCAGTGCTGCAAGCACTCTGATGCAGATTTTCCCAAGAAGTACCCACCCTGAAGCTCATTTTTTCGTGAAGGCTTTTCTAATTTCTCAATCAGTTTCAGTTCAACCAAATCCAAATATACTAGAATAAGCTTTTTTTAAACTTCATTAACGTGAAATGTGTTGACATTTTTAATTCAATCCTACTGTCATATTTAAGGAACATATGGAAAACAGTCTGTACAGATTAATCTAAGGAGCATTTTGATGTGGCTTTCCTTGAATGAACTGGTTACATTATGGATAGATATGTCCTAACTTGAGAAGTGTTGAAGCTGCAGGCAAGTGCTTTCAGAAAAATTGATGTCAAATAGCAGAATACAATCATGTATTCTGGATCTTTACCAAAAAGAAGAATGTGACACTGTGACACAGTGCCTAACTAGTCTCTCATATGCTTGTATGCTTTTAGTGTTTATAGTTATGAAAATAATAATGGCCCATCTTCGCGAACGAAGATTTGGGGAAAGGTCTTTTTACCTTTCCAGCCTGCGCAATGGATTTTTTAGGTGAGACACAGCCTGCGCTGAACTGAGCCCACCCTTTAATCCTAAGGTTCATCTGCCGGGGCCAAGCAAGCTTGGACAATGGCAGTGAGGTCCTCAGGACGTAGGTTTGTTTAGAGTGACCTTCTCATAGATGGATGGCCACACAGGGCTAACGACCTCCATCAGGCCAGGAGACCGGGGACTAGAACCCGTGGTCGCAGCAGTGAAAGTCCTGCACGCTAACCACTAGGCCACCAGGGGTCTCAGTTATGAAAAAGTAGCAAGATAAATAATGGTCAGATCATTTGTATATATGACCCGAAACAGTTGGCAAGATTTCAGAGGGATATTCAGCAGAAGAAATGCAAGAGTTTAAAGGGAGAAGGTAAATGAAGTAACTGAGGGGATTGCAAAGATGGGCAACCCAACTCTAAAGAAGAATTATTCAAGAAAAAATGATGTGAAGTGACTGCTTCACTGCAGTATTGAACCTGATATTTCTAGTTTGTTGCTACTGAAAACCATAGCAGTATCTCTTTAGAAAGCTTTTAGGAGTATCCACTTTTTGCTCCTGGTTAGGTAAGAATGAAAAGAGCATCTCCCAAAAATTGATATTGGTGTTTGCGTTAATACTAGAACAGACTAGGACAAGAATTTGAAAGTCATCCTTAAAGTTGTTGAGCCATGCAGGCAGTGTGGCTATGTTTTCTGTAAAGCCATGGCTCTGTTGCCTACCTTAATTCAGACTCTACAGATTAAATCAAAAATCTCCCTGTTACCAGGAACACTGTATATTGTATGTCCATGGATAAGTAAAGCATGCCAACACTGGAAGAATGAACAAATTAACAGGTGGCCTGGAGCAACCAGTAACTTGAAATGTCTTGACAATAAAAAAAAAAATTGTGAAGGGAAGTTAAAGTGCAATTCTTATCTATTGACTAAGCCTGGGAAAGATAATAAATTCATAAATTCTTAAATTCTTGGTGGAACTCCTAGAAAAACAGATAAGGAGAACACACAGTATACAAATCCTGAAAAACCCAGAGGGTTAAGAAGGTAAGAAGCTACCATATATCCTACATTATGCTACAAAGAACAACTCACTTATACTAACTGTATATTGAGAGCTTATCATGTTGCTGTGAAAAGGGCACCTTAGGAGACCAGCAACTGCAGAACTGCTCTCCTAAAGTTAATGGACTTGGGGGGTCAAGGGGAGAGTATTTTTGTCGGCACAAAGCATCAAGGACATTTAGTTTAATAACTGGCAAATTTTGATTTTTCCCCCCCCCAATGCTGGGTTCTGCACTCAGCAAAATTGTGCTCTTCAGTGCCCAGAAAATACGCTTTCCAGGAAAATAAGTGCTATCAGTTAGTGTAGTCTGGATAAGTTGTGAGTCAAATAGCCCTGGAAAATGTACTTATTCTAGGTGAAGTTGAAGGCAAAATGTATGTGTATGAGACAGAGAAAGAGAAAATTCTTCAGCTGAAGACTGAATAGCTGTATACACACCATGATTTCAATGGGCTTTATTGTACTTTGATCATGATTTTACATTTCAGCTGGTGTCATGTTATAAATAATAACTGAATTTCATAAGCAAATGTCCCTCCTGAAGCAGGCTACAATGGCAAAATGAAAGGAATGGATCTCTTTTTAGGATGCTAGGAAACCTATTTCAAGTTCTATTATTAGGTTGGTTTATCTCCCTGCCTCCCATTTTTAATAAAATATTTAAAACCAGCAGCTTTTTAGCTGGAAGTCACTACATACCTCAGTTTTTGGAGGGGTTTTATTTGCAAGTGTACATTTACATTGGAAAGTATGTTCCAGGCTGGGTGATACGATGGTGTTCCATATACTAAACTTGTGTGGCACTCATTGAATCTGCTCTGTTTGGCCAGGTATAGTTCATTTTTGGGTTTATGCTGGTGGATTCAATGGCACTGTACAGTAAACATTTTGAGTTTAAGCATAGGAGTTTTACTGTAGTTTGACAGTGGTTGAGAAACATGAATCACAAGTTGTTTGACAATAACTGTAGACAATAACAATTGAAATAATGGCAGAGCTGATCTAACCTATACTATTCACTGCATCCATATCTGCACTATTCTTTGCTTCTTTCTTGTTCCTTTGCATATCTAAACTACTGCACTCACCAGTTGGATGCTTTCTAATCATGTCTGCCTGTTTGGTTCTGTGTTGTCAAAAATCCTCCAATACTCTCAGCTTACAGTTACTACTTGACTCATTTTCAAATATGCTGTTCCCTGTGCTATGCTATAGAAAGGAAATCCCATGCACATTTGCAAAGCTGTCTTTAAGATTTTAAAATTCTGCTTTAAAACTTTCCTTTGCAAAGAAGCCTGTAAAAAGTAGATCTTTGAGTCACTAAATGAACTGATGTCAGTGGTACTGCTGATGAACACTGTCATGTCCTAATTCTCCCTAAGTCCATACCCTTCTGTTGCGTTTTATTTAGTCCTTAAACTGAAGAGCATCAATCAGCAATCATGCTTGCTTTCTGAGTTGGGCAGCCCATAACACAATGAAATCCTGCTCTGTGACAAACACTCCTAGGTTATATGGTAATAAAAATAAACTAATAATTGTAAGCATAGTCTTACTGTGGGGGCAAACTGTCAGTTATTACATTATTACATCTAATTTGTTTGTGATGTGATCAATAAAACACAAGACACACTTGAATTTTGTTTGATGAAGAATAGAAGGACATCAGTCATCCTCTACAGCATGTGTCTGCCAAGTCACCAGTTTTCTGCTACCGTTTTTCTCCCGTATAGTTAGAAGTCCAAAGCAATGCCACGTATTCCTAAATAGGGGCATTTGTAATGGGCTTCTTGTCCTTTACATGCCTTCTGCCCAGATTCCATCATCACTCTTCTTCTTTCTGTGCTTTTTAAATGATTGCATTTCTCATATTAGGCAAATCCTGTCCCTTACCTGGATGATGTCATTAATCTTCTTTTACACCATGATATATTACTAAGTGACATACTGTGTTGTATATGTATTGTTACACTACTCACACGCTTTGTGAAGACATTGCTGGCATGTGGAATACAAACGTCAAGTCAGCTGTGAAAAAGTTCTTTTTAAAAATCATAGAAAATGTGCCAGCAGGACAGACTGCCCTTTTTACTGCAGATTAAGACACAAAGGGATGAATTTTAAGAGAACCAGGAACACTTGCCAGGGCTATGCTGATCAAATTGCTTGTGTATGATGCTTTATATTCCAGCCTGAGAATACAGGAGGAACGTGACCCTTCTGGCTCATTTTCAAATACTAATTGTGGAATTACAGGTTTATTCATTGCAAAAAGTTAATTCTTTGTCCCCCTTGGTATTAAACTGACAGTTCTAAAAGACCTTGTCTTGTTTATTGTTTAGGAAGCATAAAAATCTCTTAAAAGGCTCAGAGTGTAGTGAAACTCCTTTTTGTAACTAATAGAAGGATGCGAGCAAAAATAATAGCCATAATTCTGGGGACTAACAGGTATAAAGCATGAGGGAAATTATAAAATATTCAATTCTATTGAATTTTGGTTGTTGCCAGCCAGATATTACTAGCTCCTGGATGAGTCATGCTATGTCATTCAAAAAAATGGGGACCAGCACTCACTTTTTATCATTCAGATAGCAAAAAATTTCATAAATTGAAATGCTCTTTGCAAGCGTGCAATCTGACCTCCCAGCATTGGCTTGGAGACTGTGTTCCAAACAGCTCGCTCCACTCAGCATAAACGAAGCATAATGTGGTCATCACTCCTCTTTCCGGTGGCATCTTACACTACCTGTGGCCTCTCTGTCATGCTACATTTTTGCTTAGGATTAAGGTATCCCTGAACCTTGGGGAACATCCGTCCCATACCAGTCCTCTCTTGGAGACTGTCATTTGAGAACTAGGAAGATGCCAATTAAGCGATCGAAGCATAAAAATAGTTGGTAGAGAAGATCACAATTGGGGCAGAATACTTTTAGTTTTATCATTAGAGTTTTGTCTTCTACTGGATCATGTTTTCATACAATCTTAGCCCACAACTGGCTCAGTTTTTAAACCATTGCTTATGTTTAATCTTTGTTAGAGCCAAATACAGTATTAAGAAACTTGATGACATGAGAGATGGAAAGCTCCTGCTCTGGAAGCTTTTTTTTGTTTGAATTTGAGAGAGGAAAATAAGTCAGTGCAGTGTAATGATGTTCTGGTAAAGAGTAAGTGAAAATATTTTCACTGCTTTGGAGAAAAATAGAGGTGGCCTAATTCAATATACGTCTTTCATCTACTAAAATTCCATTTCATTTGTTAAAGCTCTAAATGTGTCTTTGATTACTTTCTTATTACCTATTATATTGTAAAATAAATTTATTATGTATTGTTTATTTTCATGAATATTTAAACAGATTCTCCCATTTTTTCATAAAAATATTTTTACGTAATTTCCGAATAATAAATTATGAACTAAAATCTTCACTGTGCATAGAAAATGTGAAATGTAGTACTATTTACAGACATTAAGCCATCACTGTTATTTGAGATGTTTCAAAATCATGACCCCTTTAGAAGACAGATAGCACTAAAGCATTCCTTCCATAGCAACTATATTCATTTCAGCAACCTATCAGAGTCAGTCAAACTAAAAAGACCATCAGAATTTCCATGCTGCTGATGGGTTGTTGGGGTTTCCATTGTCATATTTTTTCTGAAATCACAGTACAGGATAAGTGAAGTATAATTTTTTTACTAGTGTGAGGTTTCTGATCGATACTCCAGCTCAGTTTCTGTATAGAGGGACCTGCGGGTAGTGGTGCCAAATTTTATTTAAAAATGCTGCTATGAAAATCAGATTTTTTTTTTAACAGATGTTGACAAAAGTTTTTTTTTTTTCCTATTTCTTTCTGATTCCCAGTTTGTTTCTATGCTGGCATCAAACTGGAATCCATAACATGTTAGCATGGTAGCGTGGCTGGTGACATCATGAACAACAGAGAAGGTCTGCTCCCATGCAAGCATTGTCTGAAGTGGGACACTCAAAAGACATTTCCAAAATGTAATTTTTAATGTGTTTTGATACAGATTAGTAGAAATTTGTAATTTAAGCTCATAGAAAGCTCTGAAAGAACAAACATATTTAAAACAGCTCATGAGAATATACGTTTCTTGGTTTCTTTGAGGCTTTTTTGGAAGAAACATAAAACTCCCAAGGAGTGGCAGGAAAATAGAATATAAAGGCTTCACATTAAAAATTCAGTTTTGTCTTTCAATATTTTTAAGGGAGGAAAGAAAAACTCACAAATTTTAATTTTCAAGCTATAAGTCTATTGTTACACAGCAAAGACATGAAAGTTTTTGTTTACTGCACTCTTATAGTCATGGCACTGAAGTCTTAATGAGCTTTTTATTCTTGTTACTAAGGTTTATAATTCAAGTACCTGACTTTAACTTGTGAAAGATACCATTGGTTTCAAGGTACCACTGAGGACATGGGTATATCAAAAAGTTACTCTGAGATAAGCCAGGGTGCACATTTCCTTTGTCCTAGTGTGCATAACATTGCCTCTCTGTGTGGTCTCACTGCATTCTAACTGTGTGGTACTTCACTTCTAACAAGGGGCAAGATTTTCTGCTTCCTTATATATAAACATCTTAACATCAGAGATATGTGCTTCCCTTGCCAGTTTCCTCTCCTAATTGAAATAACTTACATGACCTTGTGTCTGGCTAGTTACTCACATCTAAAGCAGTACCTAGTGATGTACTTGTAACTCGTGAGATTAGCATGATATATTTTAGAAAATAGTAAGTTCTATGACAACTGTTGCTAGCTGATGCAGAATCTCCTGCTTTCGTAGCTCCACAAAAACTATAATCTTTTTTTTGTAAATGGATGCCTCTGAAGATTTATATGTCTTTATATTAATTAATTATCTTTCTTCTTTTATAAGCTGCTATTCTCAGATAGGTAGCAGGTAACAGACCGAAATACTCTAAATGAAGGGTGCAAATTACAGAGTTAAGAAATATTGTAGCCAAAGGTGAGGAAAAAATGGTCCCAATACTGTCACACCAGTCTTCCATTATTGAAGTCAAGGTGAATGCAAATTTGACAATAAAACTCAAATGTTCTAGACCCAACAGAGACAAGGTCCATAATAGAAGAGTATAGGAATTTCATTTCCACCTAGAGCTTAATGAAGTAAAATCCCCTGGTATTATATACGGGATTCAGTGTACTAGATGAGGCATTTTCTTTGAAGACATAAAATGGTCATGATTTTGGTTAGGTTTGTGACCTTAAGGATGACTCCCTGTTACTGCTGGTAACAGCTTGTTTGTTTGTTGTTATTTTGCACATCGATCTAGAAAAGTAGAAACTTTGCAAGAAGAAATAAACTGTCTTGCTCAATTTTTTACTTCTATAGTGTTGCTATTTAAATTTCATAAAGTTCTATTGTCTTCTCATGCAGAAACACATTGTAACTTCTACTTTTCATTCATTCAAAGGGACAGTTACATTAAAAATAATAATTCTGTTTTCTGCTAACGTTAAGGAAAATTGTGGAGCTTCTCATTAGATTATATGTAAAATGTAAAGGTTTACCCTTCAGCACAGAGAGAGGGGGTATCACCAGAACATCCCTCTACCGCTCTCACTCAAGGGAAAGAAAAACTTCTCTTTTTTGTATTTTAGGATAGTCCTATTTTAAGAACTAGTCCATGGAGCAAGAGTTTAATGTCATTGCTTCACTGGAATACAAAGGGAAACTGGAACATGAAAATAAGCACAAGTAAAGAAATTATATTTTGGCAGTGAAGCATTTTGGAGTTCATTTTCAATGAGGAACAAATAATTTTGCTCCCCTCAAAAATCTTGTTACAAAGTGACTAGTATCCAGAAGAATAAGCAATAACTCCGATGGGGGAAAAAAACAACTCTATTTCCTCCTTTACTAGGGCCTGCTCCATGGCCTAGTTATTGAAAAAGTAAAACTCCCACAAGTGAACCTTGAGAAGCCATACAGCAGACCCCACAAAACAGGCCTACTTCCCACTTTCCTTCCTTGTTCAGGAATTGGTAAATTTTGTCAGTCTACACAGTAAGTTGCTGTTATTCCTGGCACTGCCAGTCTGGAAGCGATCACAAACATCCTCTCTCTGTTTATCTGAAGACTCCAAATATATCTTTTAAAAAAGTTGCATTGATTGGCAATTCAGAGAGCCAAGTTACTATGTGTGCCAGTGATCTTAGAAACAAAACTGAATTATTATCATTATATTTGGTCACCAACATCTGCACAATTCACATAAAATATAGGCCAATATCTCATATTGTACACCAAAATGAGCCCTTTTATTTTTTGAAATAAGTAGTTGATTTTTTTAAAAAATTCATACAATACAGATTTATGCTCACCTGAAGATCTCAGTTTCCTGACATAATTTCCCTGAATATATATAACATTCTTCAGAGAGTAGAAAATAAATCCCTGAAAAGAGGTAAGTAACCCCTCCAGAGCAAACAATGAAGCCTCTTCATTTCAGAGACCATTTCTCTTCCCAAAGGCAATGGGGATTTGATGGACCTGGCAGACTTAATTCCCAAGCCAAATTCCTCTTACAGACAAAACCCTGCTGGCTAAGCCATTCTTTCATATTCAACGAGTTCCAACATAGCCTCTGATCCAAAGCTGGCAGTCTGACACAGGAAGAGAAGTGATTTCTCAGGTGAATATATCGCAAACCATGTCTCCTCTCTAAAGCTCTAGATTTTTTTTCTCATATGCTGAGCAAGAGGAGTAACATCGGTCCCTGTGGTATCTTCTCTGTGCAGGGGAGCAATGACTCATCATTATCTTTTCAGTTTTCACAGAAGAGAAGGAATTGGAGAAGCTCAAGAGGTAGTCTCTGTTGCTGGTAACCACAGATATCTCAACAAAATATAGGATTTGGATGTCTCAAAGGATAGTGGTTAATCAAAAATAATCCACATTTTTCAATTTCCTTTTTGATCCATAGCTCGGTTGGTGCATACCATGGCTTGTAGCAAGACCTAGTCTGCCAGAAATGTAAAGACTTAAGTTGTTGGAGTGTCTTGCCATGGTTTTTTGGTGAATTTTTGGGGAAAAAAAGTTGGTTTATTAGTTCACAGCTATCAAGGAAGTCATCACATACATCTATTTTTGTTTCTCAGCTCATTGTTTATTTGCACTGACAGAGAGATTTTATATCCAGCAGTAGCCACGTCCCTCATCAGCTTTTCTAAGGCTATGTTGGTGCCTTACTGATTTTAAACTAATAACTAATACTATGGAATGTTGTCATGACAGAGCAGTTGAAACTCAGGCAAACTGCATTTGCCCTGTGAAATACTGTTAGTTTCTGTAAGAAAGCACAGCTTTGAGATTCCAACTAAGCAATCTGATTTGAAATTCCTCACAGCAGGCACAAACCAATTCAGCTTTCAACTGAGTAGATGCAAGTGGGATACATGAAGTTGTCGATTTTCACAAACTGTACTGCCTTTGAGATTTTTCAGACATTAACACAGAGCCATGGTCTACCTTTGACATACAACTTGTCCTTGGATGGATTCTAGGCATTCTCCAGCAATTTATGACCTGTCCCATCCACATGTGGGGCTCCAGCACAGGGCACATGGACTCCTGCAGCAAGAGGGTCCATGGGTCCATTCCTTCTCTACACTCCACATTGGTCAGTGAGAAAATAATTTTCTGTCCTAATCATGATTTTCCCAACAAGGTCCTAGTTTCACGCTGTTGAAGTACAAAAACAAATGAAGAATCATTTTAAATTTTATTGAAGAGAAATGTTGTTCTTCCTAGGAGTTAATGTTCTTTTATACCTGGTATCTGAACTAAGTGGCCAAAGTTCATAGGCTTCAGCTGCTCCCATGCAAGTTTCTCGAAAGATTACCTGCAGTTGATCTACAAAGGTAGGTACTATTGGCTCTAGTTTGTGTGGATGGCCTGTGGTTTACTACAGTGATATCTTGCACTCAATACACTCCATACACTTTCTTGCAGATTGATAGGCAAAAACTTAAACAAAGAACATGTGTGACCACAGAACCTTGTACTTGATGTTATGCAGTTCTGATCTCTGCCACACAACCTGTATACCTGTTCTGGAGTGCTGTTTCACTAACAGTGACTCCACAGTAAAATTATGATTTTTTTGGTCAATGCTGTATGCAGTGTTCTTAGGCTGAAAATATGAAAGATGGTATAGTAAATGGCAACTGAGACTAATAATGTGGATCACTAAGGCATTTTGAAGAACATGCAAGGCATAATTAATTACTCTTACACTTTTTGATAGCATCTGTTTACTGTGTCATAGAAACAAGTTACTTGCTCATAAAGAGCAACTCATGAGTTACCAAAATTTAGTTTTGTCTCACAAGCACGTCAGATACCATAAAACTCAAAGTCAACATGGTGCAACTGAATTGGGCACCTCTACATCTCTTTTCTTCTTGTTATTATTTCCTGAGAGAACATTTGGTGGTAAAAAGACAACTAATATGTCAAATGAAACAGTAAATTGATTTGTCATGTCAAGCTCATTTAAACCAACTTTTCTACTACAACATTCATGCAATTTTGTTCAGGTTTTTATACTTAAATCATAATAATGCCAAATTTGCAGAGGTATTGTTGATCTGTGCATCAGGCTACATACTCATTGCGGCTTAGTTCCCCATTCTGTGAAATTCAACACAAGCAAAGTTCAACCCTAAGAATTTTCTTCAAATCTTTTCCAAAAACTAAAAAGTCAAGAGTCTTTGGAAAGTCCATAGAAGTGGATACTTATGTGATACAAAGTATTATCCATCAGGTTTTGTCAAGTCACAGCATATTAATTTGTTCTGAAATCTAAGTATATAATTTGAGCAAACATTAAATTTTCTGCATGTACACATTCCCTCCCCCTGACCACACACAAACTATTGGAAAAAATGTATGTGTTACATTTCAAAGTAGAAAGTTGTATATATTTCCTGATTTTATCCATAGTTGCATCCTAATACAAATATCTATTTTGATTTCATACCCCCAAGCAAATGCATTTAACTGCAGTGCACTGGCTGAGAGCTCTGTTTCACGTTCTGTACTAGGATATAAGATTTTTAAGAATATACAAAGTGTTCACTTGTGGATTCAATCACGGCAGTGTGCCTGGGAGCAGCATTGCAGCCTCTCCAGAGCAAACTTAAATGATTTAGTGTAAAATTTAGACTATAGCACAAATGAAAACTAGGAGAAAAATGTCAATAAAATTGCAAGGGAGAAGTAAAGACCCTTACAGCACTTTGAAACATTAGCAATTTTATTCAGAAGAAATTGCAGTATATGCACACTTCCGCAGCATGAAAGGTCATGAATCTGCCTTCCACACTCAGTTGAGCTATTATATTAAATAAGAAAATTCACCTTGGCTGCAGTCATACTTGTGTACATCCCTGTGTGCTTCCCAAGGGAATATTGGCAGGGTGGATGTCTGTAATATATTCTCCCTCACCCATGTACCCTTGCTAATCACAGCCCTTCTTTGCCAAGAAAACAGACAGACAAACAAACAAAGTTGTATTCTTACGTAACATCGAGAGTATTTTGAGAACATCAAAAGTAATGCCAAACTGAGCTGAAGTTGCAATTACATGCACCCTTCAACCAGGATGCATATGTATGGGAACTAATACCTGGAGAGGTATCTGAGCCCCAATACTCAAACTCAGTGCACGTACTAGTTCTCTGGCACTCCTACGCTTGCCCATCTGCTGGAGTGGCATTGTGCCACTCGCAAGGTAATAACACAATTTCAACCAAAGATAGTTGCCAAGCACAAACAGGTTTGTAAGCTGAGCCTTCAAAACACCATGTTGTGAAAGATCTTTCCTTGTAAGGTCCTTTTGGGAAAACACCCACCATGTTATGCCTATATGCATGTGTTTAGGTACTCAGCATCATGTCTTTTGACACCAAGTATAGGATACACACTGTGGAATGCTATTGTTATCCCTAAACAGGCAGCATTTGTTCTAGGCAGTTGGTGAGACTGAAGAGAAGCCATAGAATCTCAGCAGCAATTAAGATGACACTAATAATATTAATACAGAAATAATAATTAGTGGGTGAGGAGTTACCTCTAATGGGATGCAGCATTACAACAACTGCATTGCTAGCTGCCCTTGAATACAGAGAAAGTTACATTGCACACTAAGCAGTTAAAAATCTGATATTCATTACCCATTCTCAGCTGATCTTGTATCTATTGAATTTTGACTGTAACAAATCTTAAATGGTAATAAGGGAAAATTCTGTAATTTCTGGCCAAAATTACAGTCAGGCTGAGGTTGGAAGACACCTCTGGAGTTTCTCTAGTCCAATTCTTTGGTCAGAGGCTGGTCATCTGGAGCCAGTTTTTAAAGGCCATATCAAGCTGAGTTTTGAGTATCTTCAAGGAGGAAAATTCCACAGCCTCTGTGATCTTGCTTCAGTATTTGACTACCCTTGCAGTAAAAAAGTGAGTTTTCATGTTTAAATGAAATTTCCTGTATTTCAGTTTGTGTCCATTGCCTCTTGTCCTTCCACCAGATACCACTGGTTCCATTCTGGTTTTGTTCCCTCTTAAGGAGCTTATACACACCTGTAAGACCCCACTGAGCATTTTTCTCTCTCAGCCTCATCATAAAGATGCTCCAGTGCCCTAATCACCTTCTTGGTCCATTATCCATATCTTTCTTGTACTGGGAAGACCAGGAATTGACCCAGCACACAAGATGTTTCTCACCAGGGCTGCATAGAGGAGAAGGATCACCTCTCTCTTCCACACTGCAGCATAGGATGCCATTGCTGTTCTTTGCCATGAGGATACATTGCTGGCTCACGTTCGATTTGTTGTTCACCAGGGCCCCCAAGTCCTTTTTTTGCTGAGCTGCTTTCCAGCTGGTTGGCCCCTAGCATGTACCAGTGCATGGAATTATACCTCCCCAGATGCAGGACTTCACATTTCTCTTTGTTGGACTTCATGGGATTCCTGTTGGTCCATTTCCCCAGCCTGCTAAGGTCCTGCTGAATGGCAGCCCAACCATCTGGCATATCGGCAACTCCTCCTAGTTTTTGATCCTCTGCAAACTTGCTGAGGGTGTTGCTCTTCTGTCATCCACTTAGACAGTCACTTCATCATAGAGTGCTATCAAGTTTATGTGGCATGATATCTCCCTTGCAAATACATTCTGTTCACTCTAAATCACCTTTTTCTACTTAATGTGACTGGAAATGGCTTCTGGAATTGTATGCAACAACATTCTCCCAGGGACCGAAGTGAGGCTGACTGCTCTGTAGTTCCCCAAATCCTTCTTCTTGAAGATATGTGACTTTTGCTTTGTTCTAATCCTCAGGAACTGCCCTTGATCACCATGACCTCACTAACATAATTGAGATTGGCCTCACAGTGACATCAGCCAGCTCCTTTGGCACTCATGTGGGCATTCCATCGGGTCCTATGGTCTTACATACGTCCAATTTGTTTAATGTTCCCTAACATCATCCTCTGCTATACAGAGTAAGTAATTTTTCCAGATGTTCTCACTGGTTCTTACCTGGGGGAAGCATATTTGACTGAGTTGTATCACAGACCATCATTCAGTTGGGAGCTTGCAGTGGGTAGTTTGACTTACTGGAAATATGATGGATTATGAAATAGCTAAATATCGCAATTCAAAAGTACTATCAAGCCCAAGATTATGAGAGAGACTTCATTCTCACCTCCAGTTCTAGGGTGTAGCTTTTTTTCTCAGAATTTAATTTGAAATACAATCCAGCATGTATCTTTTAAAGCATGTCAGGCATTGGCCTGCCTGGGGAAGTGATTGAGCTGCCATTCCTGGAGGTACTTGAAAGACATGTAGATTTGGCACTTGGGACATGGTTTAGTGGTGGACTTGGCAGTGCTGGGTTAATGGCTGGACTTGGTGATCTTAGAGGTCTTTTCCAACCTAAACAATTCTACGATTCTATATTACATTGCTGTATTCACTATTTTAGATTCGAAAAAAATATTATAAGTGTTAGGAAGATTGTATAAAGTATGTATAATATTATAAATATAAACATGTCAAATATTATCTAGCTTGATGATTTTTAGGTATAGTGACACAGTCCTTCATGCATATGCTCATGTGGTTAATTGTTCCTCCTGTAAAGTTAAAGGTTACTAGTAAAAATCAAGAGAAAAAAAGAGAAGCAGAAGCTGGATTCTCTCTAGTGCAGAATGTATAACAACTGCTAAAGACAATGACATGTAGGGAGTTCCATTTTTTCAGGATCAAGTCCTGTATGCCACAATCCGATCTTTCTCAATCATGCTTATCACTCATGGTTGTAATATTCTTTTATCCCATACAAACTTCAGACTTTCAAAACAAACCCAGTGAGGCACAGAAGGCTACAATGAAATGAGCTGTGCTATTAGTAAAATTATGGGTCAAGAGAATGAACATTCTTATCTACTCATTTAGGAGCTACCTCAGTGGTTTCAAGTTTGTGAATATTATCCTATCAATAAGTCTTCTCCAAAGCTACATTTTTGCAAGCTGACATAGGACTTAAAAATTTCTATTTTGCCTACTTTAAGTGAAAATTAAAGACAAATATGTGTTTAAACCTTGGTAGCCATGGAATATGAGAGGATGTTGTAAATTTATATTTGTGTATGCATCTCCCTCAGTAAAATTCAAACCATAGACCATTTAGTAACTTACATCCTTGACTTTTTGCTTAATAAAAACATTTATGTTTTGCGAAAAGACACAGGATATGCATATCTTCCTTGCAAAACCTTTAATGAAGTTTTTAATCTTCAGGGTTCTTTCAGGTACAGACAAGCAAAAGCAAATTTCAAGACTTTTCTACAGTTTTGGTCTAGAAAACATGGTTTGTTCATGGCTCCATCACAAAAATCTAGATCAGTGCCCCATACATGTTAAAAGAAGCAAACCCTGAGGAAAGGGAAAGAGAATTAAAGAGGCCTGAACTAAAGATTGAGCAGGGCTTAGGAGCATGAGCCACTCACCATATGCAATAGCTGGCTCTCCAGAGCTGGAGAAGGTGAGACCTATGCATTCTTTGTGGAGAACTGGATATAAACCCTTGATCCAGTGACTATGAAAGCAAGCTATTGAACACATTTCTGCTAGTGGCAACTTCAGATCATTGCAAAGCAAGGGAAAAAATTATTTTCAAATAAGTAGTACAGAAAAATAATAAATTAATTTGTTCTGTATGCAATAATTGATGAAATTCCAAGATTTTCTTGCATATTAAATTTATTTAAGTAAAGGTGAGAAGAAAAATTTGAAGTAAATGATACACAAAGGATGGTTTTTGTCACACTTCTTGGATCTGTAGATTTGGTCTAACCCAGACGATGACAGCACACATTCCTTTGTCTAACTTGATTAAAAAGGTATTATTTGTATATTCTGCAGCCTATCTAGAAGAAAAATTAGAAAGAGGATTGTCAAGAATTCTGATTAATTCAAACTACCATGTCAAATCATTAAACAGTGGCCAGTTTGGCAAGGGTCCAAAACAAGGAATTCTGTGAAGTTCTTACTAGTGCTTAAAATGGAAGAAAGGCATTAACAGAGAGAGGAAATTAGTCTGGGATAAAAGGAAGGGGGGTGGTGGTGATGGAAAGGTTAAAAGAAAGGGAAAAATGTGATGGAAAATTATTTTGTTTAAAAGCTGGCATTTGGTATTTTCAAAGGGCAAAATGTATTTTTTGTTTTATGACAAATGAATGTAAAAATGTGCATGCCTTGTGGCCTAGAGGACGAAACAGTAGGATCAATGTTCTTTTTGTACTCTATGAAGCTTGAGATTAAAGTCCCCGCTGATAAACTGAACATTCTTTAAAAGTGACCAGAAGCAAACAGTGTCTGTTTGCTGCTACTTTATTAGAAAGATACCACTGAGAATAGCTAAGAATACTATTTGATCTTAAACAGGTTGACCAAATTATTGCACTTGGCTCCAGTACATGAGATGCTTTCTGCAAATTATTGTTTCTGGTTATAAACCTTTATAATATCTCAGAATGAATTATGTATGTATTTCATGTTTTCTTTTCTTTTATCAGCCTTGATGTTCTCATTTCAAGTTTCACCCTAGCCTCCTAATAATGCAATATTGAGGCCATTCAGACACTAATTATGCCTCCATGGCTTTCTTGAAATGACTAAATCAGCATCAGTTCTATAATTATCATTAGTAAGTTTGTATCTGTGCCTCATATCACATGAAAAGCACAACTTTAAATGATTTATGAATATATGCATCTGTAACATCGAATGTGCACTTTCTAATACAATACATGCAAGAGGCATAGAGATACTTCAGACATATACACACCTGTATTATGTTCTTATCTTCATTGAACTCTGCTGTGTATCTTACACAAACACAGCCTGACTACATAAAAACTAATACAATATTGTTTTCTTAATAGATGTATGTGTGATATACTGTCAAAATCTATATATTTAAGCACCCTTATTATTTAAATAGTGCAAAATATAAGCAAGTGTTCATCAAGACTAGCATTCAGACTTGATGATTTCCTAACATTCTTTATGTTTATATAAAAGTCTAGCAAGAATGGCAGAACAGAAAAAAGTATACAAATGCAATTCTTCTATATTTTCATTGTTTCTCCCTTTGAATTATTGATGTTGCCCGTAGTCATTTGTCAAGAAAACAAATCAAGATACATATACTATAGTGTTGCACTTCTTATGTTTGTAAACTGTTTGTGCTGCATAATGCTTATATTTCAAGCAAAAGCAAAAAAAAAAAGGAAAATAATATAAATAATATTCCTAAATTTTTAATATTAAAGTCATGAAGAATAATGAATGTACAACTTAAAAATAGTACGTAAAGAGAGCTTGTAGACAGCTTTGAGTCAATTACACCATACAGAATCACCTGTACAATTGGACGCTGAGAAACATAAATAGACCTACACAAGACAGCAACTTGTAAGGTGGTATAGAACTTTACAGCCCAGTTTGGTGTCTGATAACAACTGATTTCTGAATTTCTCTCCTCTCTCCTTTCCTCTCTCCCAATACAGATTCTTTGTTTTGTGTGAAAAGTTGTGCTGATCACTGGTATTTTATGACCTACATTATTACCCTCTAGGTAGCAGAATGATAGTGCCAAACTAATTATTGCATTGTCTAATTTTAAATCCAGGTCTAGCGAGATTAACAACTTGCACATTAATTCTGAGCATCAACAGTGCACCTACCATAATGTAGTTTTAAATGAAAGAAGCCTGCTCTAAAAACTTTTAAATACTTTCCTCTGGATCATCAGCTAATGTAAATTACTACAACACCATCGACTTCAATGGAATTATGCTAGTCTTCCCAACTGGATGATTTGGCCTTTTCTTTTTTTATTCAGGAAATGTTTCTGGTTTGAGCCACGAGAATGTCAGAGGGGAAAACACTGATTTCACTTATAAATGTAAGATCTCATCTACGTAAGCCCAGAACGTGTCTGTTAAACTCTGTGGATTAATTCCAGATTTTTATCCCTGTAAATGAGATCAGAATTGGCTTGGAATGTGCTTTTGGTTCCTTGACATCCCCCTCCCCCAATACAAACACTCTCGGTATAGAAGGATTTTTCAATTCTTCCTAATTAAAATTTAAAAGAAAAAAATAAGATAGAAAAAGAAGGACATTCACAGTCATGGAAAGTGTGAAAACTGCTTTGTAGATAGGTAGAAAACCAGACTTGGCAGTGTGTCCTTACTTGCTGTTTCACCCTGCTAATTTTTGTGAAGAAACTTATGTGTTGAAAAAACATAGAAGCTCCCTATATCTGAATACTGTCAACAGTCAGGCAGATTTGGACCTAAGATGTAGCTTCTAATTCTAAAAAAAAATATTAATTTCATGTGTTGAAAAGAGAAACAGTTCTGGAGAAGTGCTGAACCATGTCAGTTTAGCCAGAAAACTAAATAATTGTGTAGTGCAATGGGTAAAATTTGAATTTCAGATTGAAAAGCTGAGACTGAATTGAAAAGATTCATATACTATTTTACTCTCCTTTCAGGTGCATGAAAAGAAGAAATGTCATCAACAATCCCCCTCCCAATGTATTTGGCACAATAACTGGCAGAAAACATTTAATAAAAACATTTAGTTTGGACTATTATATCCCCAGAATCAGAATCCTAGATACCCAGGTTGTGGTGCTAATGGCAGCCTGTGCGTGGCTGCTGAAGGGCTTTGTTGACCCTCATCATAATATTCTGTGCTACTTTGACTCATGTTTAATTCTGATTAAGTTGTGCAATTGTATCAATTTAAGGTCAAGGTCTTGAATAAATTCTTTTGTGAGAACTATTTAAAATTAAAAAGACCCACATGTCTAATGGTCTTATGAGAATAGAATTACAAACGATGATCTTTAAAATAAATTGTAATTTTATGGATACTTATTAAGAGAATTTATTGTATTGGCAATTTGCTATATTGTAAATGCTGCCAGTTTAGAGACTTGTAACAGAAGAAAAGAATGCAGCAGCTACTTATTATTTTTCTCCTTGCCTTTGGTACTGCTGAGTCGAAGTGGGGAGAAGGTTTGTACAGGATATTTAAGGTTTGTGATCTCTTACTGTGCAGTAAGGATGACCTGCAAGTTGCCATGTTCTGGCCCTGATCCAGCAAAGCACTTAAGTGTGTGCTTAACTTTGAGCATTCAAGTTCCATTTACTGTAATGTGATTACTCATGTGCACAAAATTAAGCACATACTTAAGTGCCTTGTTGATTGCAGTCAGTGCTGTGCATTTAGCAAATTTGAACTTCCTAAGGAAGTTAGGAGAAAGTACAAGTTAGCAAGATTTATTTGTTACACTACAGGCAGTGGAGAAGGATGCTCTCTCATAGCACCAAATCCAACTGTATTAATTTACTTTGTTAACAGCTTTGTCTCCTGAGACAATATATTTCTTGCAATGGAAGAATATCATATGTAGGACAGCTGTATTGCTCAGATCATCTGAATAGAGATATTTGAAATCTGAATAGTTTTTTCTTTTTTTCCTTCAAAAATGTCTTGTCTGAAATGCTGGTGCTTTTCATGTTGGAAAGGTATTTTATTTTGGATGTTTGATTAAGTCTCACAAACATGACTTTCTTAAAGATGATTCCCTAGCAAGAATTAAAAAATGTTTCACTTGTTTGAAAAGCTCTAGAGAATGAAAAGCTTTAGAGATGACTGCACAGATAGATTGATAAAGTTATTTCAAGACTAAAATACACCCACATCAATGCTAAAGGCAATTTTAAAAACAATAATAAATTATTATATAAACTATATTATTATGTCATAAACATTGTTTTAATTTTACTATAAAAATAATTTTATCCTGTGAAGATCAATAACATGATGTAGGAGTGTTATGTAGAGAAAGATATTTGTCTAAGAGTAACTAAGAGAACTTTTGCACATTAGAAGGGAAAAGTGAGTAATAGTTTGCTTCTAAAGCAATAGCAAATAAAACCCTGTGGGTATTTTATCAGACATGCAGATCCTATAGCAAGTATTTTATTAGGGAAATTTCTTCATGTGCATATTTTGAGCAAGTCCAGTGCTAAATGTTTGTCTTTCCTTTGATTCCAAAGTTGATTCCATTCATTTGTAAGGTAAATGAGCGACTTTTTAATGTACATTTGGAGATGAGATACAAAGCATTTTTGATATTAAGTGCTTGGAAAAAGCACTTGGGAAAAAATTGCAGTTTAGTAAGCATACAACTGTTTGATTTTCACTATTCCACTCCCCCTCCAAAATAAAGTGTTGTTGTTTTTTTTCTTTCTTTCTAGGTACTGTCTAAATTAAGTCATTAAGTACTAAGCATTATGTAAAATATGTTCTGTTATTGGTAATCATTAATTGTAGGCTCTTACAAGGGGATACTTTGAGTCAAAGTTTCATTGTAAGAACCTTTTTCCAGTTGCTTGTTAGTTTGTCAAACATAAACGGCTAGGCAGCAATTTTCATGCCAAATATCTGCCTTGGGCTATTTTTGCAAAACTTTCAGCAAATATGGTCAGCTGTTTCTCAGAATGCACTGAGGGAAAATCTGGTTTGCTCAGGTTAAGAAATTTTCAAAATATTTTGTTGATTACTTGCTTGTAGTGGGACTTAGTGTTTGGGAAGGGATATTCCTCTTTCACCAGTCTATGAAAGTCTTCCTCAGTCTGGAGAAATCTGAGCCTCTGTAAAATTGTTTGCATATTTCATTTACTAGCTTCTTCAAAGATTCTGTCTGCCGTGGTTGTACTCTTTCCTGGGGCTTGCAGATCTGAGCAGGACTTGCTCTCAATTTTCTCTTTTCAATTGCCAGTGGTGCTAAATACAAAGAGAATAAAGGTGTCCATCAGATGTTCTCAGTCTTCTTCCTGCAAATCACGGAAAAACACGGAATAAGAAGCAGCTTGATCAGAATTTAGAAAAGGGCGACCATCAAGGAAAGGGGGCGAAAAATCCAAGAAAAGAAAATGTGTCCAGGCACAGCAGGAAGGTACAAGTCAAAGGTCGTAAAATGTGATGGTAGTTTAGGACAAGGACTTATGAGTGAGACTGGTACTAGACAAGGGTGAGAATGGGAAGGATTGTGATTGAGATGTGGAATCAGGGAGAAAGATGTTGGCACCAAGCCAATCATAGTACCTGTAAGGCAAAGAAGGGGTTAGAGACAGGAAAAAGAGAAATCGTGTTTCTAGCTGTTATTCCTGTGTCTTGGTCTTGCTGGACTGTCTCTGAATCCTTCTGGCCTCATGTGGGCATCTCATCCTCCTCTAATTCAAGTAAGCAGAAGCTGTTTTAAGTGAGGAGAAAAAGTTATTAATGTATTTGTTAAGGCAAATGACAGGAATCAGTGTGATTCTTACCCAGTTAATGAACAATGTTGTGAAAAATAAAAGAAGATGGAAAACAAAAACCCTAAAAACATTCAATTCCTTCCTACAGTTCCCCAAGAGGGACTTTCTGTACTAAAGTTTGCTTTAGAAATATGGAGAAATTGCATTAAATTGCATTTGTGACCAAAGGAAAAAAATATTAAACACTCAAAATTCAAAAAATGCCAGAAGGCACATGTCTTGTCAGATGTTTATGTGACAAACATCTATATATTGTTCTGTTATACAGGGCACTTGCTAAATGAATATTTTTGTTGGATATTGTGAACAACTTCTCCTCTAGGACTAAAATGGAAAATAGAAGTGACTTCAGAGGACCAATACTTTTATGATGCCAAAGCACCAAGTATTCAGCAAGATTGTAGAAAATGAAGGGTTTGGCTAGAAATCTTGCTGAAAGTAAGGCAATGCAGTCCCCATTCCACGGAAGTGGAAATGTATGAAGAAGAGAACAAAAATATTGGAAACACTATGTCTTTAACACCCCAGGATCTAACCCAAAGTAGTTACAAGTTATAAAAGTTATCAGTTTTTACACTGTCACAACAAAGATGCAAGAAGTGCCTCTATGGACAGATGTTCTCTTTATAATTTTTTTCTTTCTGACACAGTTGGGAATTACATTAAATATGGCCTATGGACATAGATTCATAGAATGGTCATAGAATGGTTTGGGTTGGAAGGGACCTCAAAGTTTGTCTAGTTCCAATGGAACATTTGTCTGCCATGGAAAGGGACACCTTCCACTAGACCAGGTTGCTCCAAGCCCCATCAAACCTGGCCTTGAAGTCCTCCAGCTTCTCTAGGCAATCCATTCCAGTGTCTCTCTATTTTTTCACAGTAAAAAAATTCTTTCTAATATCTAATCTAAGCATACCCTCTTTTAGCTTAAGAGATCAAATGATGTTTTATTATATTAGGTACTTCCAGTACCTAAGCCAGCATGGTGTGTACTAAGGAGTCCAGGAAGAAATTATGTGTTCTTGGCTTAGTCACTGACCTCAGGCTTGGATGCTTTTGAAGTGAAACTGTGCAGAATACTGGTATGGCTAGAAAGAGGTAATTACTTCTGATCTATATTTTTAAATACTTTAGGGCCCACACAAGTGCTGTTGCATCCTGGAACCTCAGCTCCAGCAAGCTGAAGCAGCCATTGCACTCATGCTGACACATAAGAAGGTGACACATAAAAGGCAGCGAGTCCTTAGTTATAGAGAATGAAGTTCCTCTGATAACCGTTCGAGTCAGAGAGAGAAGAGACCCAGGAAGGTCTGTCCTGCCACACACATTCTGGAAATGTCACAACATGTGGGATCTGGAGCCACCTCAGCTGCTCATATGGTATAAACATCTGATTTGAGTTGCCTGAGTTCTTAAACAGATTGTGCTCCTCACAAAGGAATAAAATAATCCATGCATTCACCAGTGACCGCAACTCCAAAAAAGAGCACTTGTAGCATGCTTATTGCAGCACATCCTAGTAGGCAATGATAGCTGTGGTTGCCTCACATGAGGTCTGAGAGTGGGAGACTGGAGGGATTCCGCAGCACAGAGGGAGGGAGACAGCCAAGAGGCCTTGCCCTGGAGGTCTGCACTGCCAGCACACAAGGGGAACACAGGTGCTGACAAACTGCTGGCATTAGAAAAACTCTGACATTGTCTGCCGTTTTGAAAACTTGCTCTCATTTACAAATGAAATCCATATAATTAATGTAAAGTCACTAAAGAATATTTCATAGAGCACTGTTGTTTTTATTATCTCTTAAAAACCTTTACTAGACATACCCAGTAGAAACTACAAAGTCCACATGCATCACATCAACATCTCATAGTAGCATAGTTATATGTTCTTGTTCTTTGTTTTCTGTGATTTTTGTTTTGTTATCACAATTCATTTGGTCTAAATGTTATTAATCTAGATTTGCAGAAAAGGTCTGTGAACCTTTCAAAGAGTCTGATCTGAGCTTGGAGTTTGTAACAAAACCTGAAACCAGGCAAGTTTCATGTGGTTTAGAATTTCATTGTGAACATTTCACCTAGATGTTGAAATAGGCTCAAAGTAACATTCCCAGTTTGAAAGTCTGTGAGAATTTCCCATTCAGAAGGATTGGTGGCATTTTAAACAAAGAGTGGAATTCATCCATGCATAGATGAGTGGAACAAGGCCTTCACTTCAGCCTAATTCAGATCTCAAAATAAGAACTTAATATGGTACGTAAGTCTTATGTTGACCTTCCGCCCAGAAATGAATGTCAACCCAAACATATACTCCATGCCTACTCTTTCAACTCAGGCTGTTCTAATGGGGTAGGAGAAGCCATAAGGAAAGAAATATATAGGTATATAAAATGAAAATACTGTGGTTAATGCAATACAAAGATTGATAAATGTATTCTTTACTGGGCAGAAGGTTTCAAAAGCACTTGTGCTCATCTAGTAATGCCTTATGGTAATTGCCAGCCATTGCTTTCCTACAGCTACAAGTCACAGAGCTCTGTAACTGTGCAAGAAAGTCATCTTTCACTTGAGAGAAAAATGCATAGTGCCATGTTTTAGGAAACAAAAATGGGAAAAGAATCCAGATGTATAAAGTAGCAAAGACAAAAAGAATCCTTTTTATGTTTAAAAATATGATTTTAGACCAAACTCATGATCTTGGGATCCCGATGACTTATTTTCAGCACTTGGTGCTAGCAACTGTAGCAGAGGCAATATGCTGTGTTGCAGATTTCAGCATCAAAGACTACTAAATGTAACATATAGTTGGATCAAATTAGTGAATATCAGAGGCTACTGACATGTTACCTGCATTTGGAGCAGTTGTCTGCTTGCTGAGGCAGCTGCTTATACCCACAAACTCTTGTAGAAGGGACAATGAGCAGCTCTCAGCACAGGCAATGGGCTGACTCAGGCTATGAGCCTGTTGCTCGTAGCTACCCAATGCTGAGGGCAGGGAAAAGGTGTCAGAAAAACATAGTGCAGACTGGACCATGTGGGTGGTGTGGTGGGGTGTCTCACCTACTGGCTACTCTGGGCAGCTGCCTAAGCTATTTCTAGAAACTTCTGTTGCTATAGCTGTGTTGCAAGTTCTAAAAATAGCTCTCTATATCCCAAAATTCAGTTAAACTGTGTTTTCCTGTGTATGTTTTGTTTTACTTTTGTTTTACATACTGGGAAACAAATGCAGTTATGCTAGTATAAGCTGTATCTGCTCTAAACCAGCTCCTTGTTTCAGGACACTTTTGTTATTCCACCAGCAGTGCTCTCCTTATGTAGCAGTGCTAGAGTTATCTCCAGCTGTCCAAGTGATCCAGGAACACCTTCCATATTCTTAATAAGCAGAAGTTTGTCTAGCTCTTTTGCTCTGTCCTTTTATTTCCAATCTCTAGGCACAGCTTTGTAATTCGGGGGAAGCTCAGATGTCCCAAAAGTCTACAGCAGGTGAAAATCATTTTGGGTTAACTGAATCACTTCACGGACCACATCAATCATACAGGCCTTCCTGTCCTCTCTTTTCCTCTTCCATTACCTGGGTAGGATAGGGACTGCTGACAGCTCACAGCAGCTTCTGCTGGCAAATAGTTCAGAGTTTTATTTAGGCTTACTATATTACTGAAAAGGAAAACAGCCAGGAAACCAGACTATTCCCACTCTTCCAGATGCTAATCCCCCGGGACTGGTCTCCCCTGCCTCCTCCAGAGCCTTAACTGCCTCTGCATCTTCCATTTTTACTAAGAAAATTTAATCAGTCTCTTCTATATCCAGAATGGACAAACAACCCTCTCAAGCCATCCTTAACTCCTCAGCAGGACGAGGAAGAGAGGAAGTGAAACCATTCTAGGAGGACACTAAACCAAAACCCACGAACGGCATCCGGACAGTGTGGCTTCTTCCCCATTAGAAGGTAAAAATGCTCAGACAGACCCATCAGGTGTAAACCCAGGAACGTGGATCTGTCTCGCGGGAAGCTCTCACTCCCCATTCCACAGCTGCGGTGATCGGGATGCGGGGGCGCAGCCGTGTGCGGGGATGGCCAGGGAAGAGTGGGGTGCCGGGGAGCACCCGGGCACGGGGCTTCGGCCGCGCCGGAGAGACCCGTTGGCAAGAGGCAGGGCCCGGTTTGTGCTGCGTAGCCACTTTACGTGTTCCCTGCCAGCATGAGGAGGCTGTAAAGCCCGTCCAACAGCCCCCCCCGGGGAATCCCTCTGATGCAAGGGGAGTCCCCGGCAGCTGTGGGCCGGGGTAGCTGAGCTGGCTCCCTGCCATCCCCCGCCGAGCCGGGCTGGGAAGTGCGGGGAGAGGGAGGTGTGGCTGCCGGGGCCCCTCAGCCATTGCCGGCTATCGGGAATGCCTCTCCGCGGCTGAGAGCAGCCGGGCTGCGGCGGGCAGCGCCCGGGGCTCCCCGGGAGCAGCGCGGGGCCGGGAACGGCTGCGCGGCCCCGCCACCGCCGCTCGGGCCGGGACGGCACTTCCACCCCGGCCATTTTCCTGGGGCCGGAGGCGGTGGCGACCGGCGAGCCCCGACGCCGCCCGCCCGGGGACGCGGCGCAGGAGCCGCCGGACAAGGCAGCCGCGCAGGCCGAGCCGGGACGCCCCGCCGGCCCCAGGCAGGGGAGACGCGGGGCGGCCGCGGCGGAGCGGAGGCGGCCGCGGCCCGGGGGAATCTCTGCGGGAGGGGGAACCTCCGCGACCGGTGCCTGCCTGCCTGCCTGCCTGCCTGCCCCGCGGGCGCGGACGCCGCTAGGCCCCGGCCCCGCACCGCCGCGCCCGAGGGGAGCCCCGCGCCGCCGCTGCCGCGGAGGGAGCCCCTGGCCCGTCCCGCCGGGCCGGGTAGCGTGTGCGGGGCCGCAGCGCGGGCTCCCCGCCGCCCCCCGCGGGAAGCGGCGGCCCCGGCGCGCAGGACCGCGGAGCGCCCCCGCCCCCCGCGCCGCTCCCCCTTTGAAAACTGATCTTTGGCTCTTCGCGTGAAAGTGATTTGAATTTGGCTCGGCGGCGCTCTGCGCAGGCGTCCAGCTGCTGGCATGCTGGCTCCTTGCAAAGCAGCTGTTTTGGGTTTGAAATTCCAACATGGCAGAGGCTGCAGTCAGTCTTCCCTTCAAAAACTTGGAATGATTTCAAATCATAGGCACCTTCACTTAACCCGAACCCCCATTCATCAGCAAACAC
Source organism: Neopelma chrysocephalum (assembly GCF_003984885.1). Taxonomy (NCBI): domain Eukaryota; kingdom Metazoa; phylum Chordata; class Aves; order Passeriformes; family Pipridae; genus Neopelma; species Neopelma chrysocephalum. Next base: position 16,857,019 of record NW_020897703.1, read on the forward strand.
ATCGGATCGATGCTACTCTAACCTATCGGGTTCTTGTACAAAATCTCCAGGTAAGAGGATCTTTTTTTTTTTCCCCCCACTGGTCTTCCTACCATCGTTTTAAATTTTATTTAATCTTAAAGCTTTCCGAGACAGCCGCGTATTAATCGCCTGTTCGTGCCCTATATATTTTGCCTAATTTGCAATCGTTTTCTGATACTAAACACTCCGGTCTGCTTGCCTGATCGTAGTCTGGAAAGTACAGATATACAATCGCGGTGCATGGTTTTTCCTCCTTGATCATTGCCAACAATAGTAGGCAGATTAAGAGTTCGCGATTGCAAGCTCCCACCCCACCTCCTCCTCCTCCTAATTGGATTTATTTTTAAGTTGCTTTGAAAATAATAAACTGCAGGTAACGTGAGTCTGGACTTTGAGGCAACTAACTTCTGACCAAATAAGTGCAAATAAGAATCTCACAAAACAAAAGTTAGGTTTAAATTGCTGTGTCTTGGCTGGGGAGGGCACGAATATGTCAGAGAAGCTGTTGCAGTAAATGTAAGCACATCATCTTGGAGGGGGTACAGCGTGGTGGGCGTATTGTTGGCTCAGGAGGGAGAGAAAGATGTATAATTTAATGGTATATACAATCCACTGATCCTATTACTATCCTCCCTGGAGCTCTTGTTAGTTTCAATGGGAGTGAGTGAAATTGACATGGACTTGCATTCCTGGTCATGTGCTTTTTTTTCCCCTTTCTTTCTTCTCTTGTGATCTGAGATCCCCTTTTTGTTGATGTTGCTTTCCCACTTAATTATATGCATGTAGGTTAAATGAATACCTGACGAAAGGGCCCACGTTTCAAGGCAGTGACATTTGATAGCTGAGAGGAAAAGTGGCTTTAATGAAAAGCAACCTTTGGAATTCCTGCTTGTGAAAAATCCAATTCAGCTTTTTGTGCTGCCAGCAAGAAATGATCAGTAGCACCAGTGTTTATGGTATGTCCGTTTTGGGATCTACTTCCTTTGCATCTAAATAGCAAAGACAAATTTAAATAGCATGATAACGCACTGAGGACTCTGCATGCAAATATTTTGTAATAAATACCTAATGTTTAATAGTATATTTTCACTTGTGTATATATATAAACATTTTTTTTCTCTTGCTATCATTTGTTTATCATTTCTGCTTCGATTAAAGCGTTATATTTGTCCATTGTATTGATCTCAGTTGTAAAACCTGAAGTTGCATGTTACTAGCAGGGCACTATATACACCACTGAACTCCAATGATATGTAAATTAGTAAAACTCGGTGAGTGGAGAAGGCGAAAATGTGTAGCAATGAATATATACACTTACACATCTATGTGCTCATACATCCATACCTAAAATGCATCCTTTCCTTTTGCAAACTAGTATTTTTTGAGCGTTCATTTAAACTCCAGCTGCTTTTCCCTCTCTTACTTTCAGCATAATCATCTGCTAGAGGTTCTAACTGATTTGGGGTGAGGGAATGTTTTGCATGTAAACAAACAAAATTACTGTTGTGGCTGAATGTTTAATACGATTTAATAAGGGTTATTTTATGCTCAGTTTACAAGTGCCTGGTTCACACTGCTCTGCTCTCATTTTGTAACAGAATGAAATAATCAGGTGCTGAAACTGGCTTAATTTTAACGGTCACTCTCCAGCCCCCCATGCTGCCCCCTCCTCCAAAAAGTGAGATAAAATGGAGCATGGGAAATTTCAATAGATTTCCTTGTGGTGCAGTACACGCACCTCTAGGTATGCGGTTAAGGCTAAGGAAGTAACAACAAAAATGACTATTAGTCTGTGTTGTGCAAACAAAAAAAGGGGGTACGTTCACTTTTTAATTGCATGTGGTAGTAACAAATAAGGATGGAGAGAGACCCTAGACCCTAGGAGAGAGAGAGTGTGTGTGTGTGTGTGTGTGTGTGTGTGTGTTTGGGATAAGGGGGAGGTCTGGCGTGTGTGGCTGATGATCTCTCGTAATAACATATCTGAATGAAGGAAAGAAATTGAGAGAGCAGTTGCACAATGTAAACTCCTATTTTGGTGCTGTAGGTGACTATATTGCTAAACATATCCTGGGTGCTATATGATGGGAATGATCTGATTGCATTTTGCATTTAGAACTTGTTGACTTTGAAACGATCAATAAGGCAACTGTTTATTTTAGATGCACATAATTCGCTCTGAGGAATGTTTTAAGGGGAAGAGCAAGCAAGCGAGAGCGGAACATTTTTTTTTCTTTCTTTTTTTTTTTCCTAGAGCTGTTGGAGCAAATGTGATTGCCAGATGGGAGATTTCCCTCTGTGATGTTAAAGCTGTAATATATATTCAGAGCAGATTGGACTGCTGCTTGTGATGAGGAGGATATTACATTTATAAATTTTAAATCGGGAATCGGACAGTATGCTGAGAGCTGAAATTGGATGGTGTGGATGGTTTGGACTGTTAAATGCGATTCTCAGATAATAATAATAATTATAGTAGTAGTAATATATGTATATATAATAAACATGATACTATTAGGCAACCATATATATTCTGTGGCACTTAAGTATATATTTCCAAATATGACTTTTCTCTTTTCCCCTCTTCCCTAAAATGTTAAGGATTGGAGGTGGTTGGGAGGGGTGTTTAAGAGCCCACTGTTAGGAGAAATCAAATTTAATCAAGTTCCTGTTTGAGGAAAAGTTTTGCTACAATTCTTGTTGCGAATGCATCTCTTTCTGAGTTTTTGTTTTGCCCGTGCATGTGGCCTGACAGTGCCTCAATCCTGAAAGGCTGGAAAGTGGGAACTAGTCACACTCGAGCAGCTCTGCTGTTGCAAATTAAAAGTGTGTTGTGGTCAGGAAATGAAAGCTACAATGTCTCTTTTGAACAAGTCGTTTATCAAGAGAAACATCTATCAAGCAGTGACTTGTCAGATTGATCCTCTAAAAGTTAGGTCCGAAGTGGAAGCTACTTTGATGTTTTTGATACCAAATTTATAAAATTGAGAAAGCTGGAAGAAGTAGGACCGATTTGCACTTAAACATGACTCTGCTTGGGGCGTGACAAAATCATCAGGTATCTGTGATACAGAGCTGGTAAACCAAGGAGGTATCAGATCTTCTGCCTAATTTTTATTTTCAGATTGAAACTTTAGCTTTGCCACACAGACAGTCTCTTTTCATACTTCTAAAGATCCTGTCTGTATGAATCTGTGCATTATTTTGACAGGGATATTTTCTTGCTTAGGAATACATTTGTTGCTTCCAAATAGAACCTTTTTCTGTTGTTTTTGTGATGGTATTTATAGATGTATATTGCCTTGAGAAGGCAATTTTTTTCCTCCCATCTCAGTCTTGTTTCTTTTTCTATATTTGTAATCTCAGTTTCTACCTCTCCTCCCTGTAAATCAAAGTTTCTTTTACTGCCAAAGTAATGTTTATTGCAGGCAAGGTACATTTGAAGGTATCTGTTTGCACAGCTTAAAACATGGTAAGAGTCCTGTTAAGTGTGTCTTCACCTTCTCATCTTCTTTTTGTTTCCATTTTTGGCACGTGAACCATGCTTTCATTCTCAACAGAAACAGTATTTCAAATTGAATATGAAGTGGAGATTTCAAGTAAAAAAAAAAGACGAAAACAAAGTCCAAACTGATCTTTTATCTCGACCTGATTTCAATAATTTGAATTGTTTAGCAACTTCACTAAAAAGTTTTTCATTTTGCATAAAGTTTGTGTTTGGATTATCAAGGAATCCCTTTGATGAAAGAGGGATTTGGTGTTTGCTTGTTGTTGGGTTTCTGTTTTTTGTGCTTTTCTTTTTGGCTAGGGTATGAGTGAAATCTTCCTTAAAGCAGGATGCTTTGACTTCTTTTCTTCAGTGTCGTAAATGAGACTAACACTGCTTATGGTTACTTGATAGAGACCCATTTGCAAATAGGCAGCAAACAGCAGCGTGGTGGGAGTTTTGGTGAGTGTTATGCTTGCTAATTAATCATGTTTGAAATGAAGGAATCATAGCATGTTAATAAAGACTCATTGTTGTTTGATGTTTGTAACACTCCTACATGAATCTGGTGGGTTTGGGGGTTTTGTTATTATTTCCTCTGCCCTCCTTAATAAGGTACCTTCAGTACCAGATCAAATTGTTTTTATTTATTGCAACATTCTGAAAGCACAGAGATGTTTACTTCTCTTATTCTAGCAGTATTTTAGAAATATGAAGACTGTATTGCTATTAATATTTTTATCATACAGTTCCTGGGAAAAAATGACAAGTCTTATGTCATTAGCTGTCCTTTAAGATGTTTTTATATTTAAGCAGAGTCAAATATTCTTTTTCTTTTTCATCTTCATATGAAAAGACCTACTACTCTTTTCTTATAATTGAAAAATGGCACTTGATGAACTTTTTTGCCCTACTTGCTTTTGCATATGTAGTAAGGGATAGCAACTAAAAATATATTCCACGATAGTTTTTATACTAGCCGTTGAAAATTAAACTGTAAACTACTTGGATGGTGTTTCTGTTTCCTTGTTTTGGTTTTCAGTATGGCTCTTATCCGATGTGTCATCTTTAGTCTTTATTTTTCATTTTTCTATTCATAAATGCTATATACAATGGAGAGAGAAGTGGTAATCTCTTTCAAACTACAAAGCTTTAATTTCAAAATTTAATAAGTTAATTAAGGCTATTTTATGCTGCATGAACAAGGTTTGAGATCTGCTTTTGTTTAGATGCTGTATTCTTTTTTTTAAGATATAATTCCTAGAGGAAAATGATTCTGTATGGTTCCTGTCAATAAGTTTGTTCAATGAATGCATACAAGAAGCATTAAATATAATGACTGATCTTTCTGTAGTCTTAATCATCAATTAATAAGCTTATCTGCTTGTTAAGAGTGGGTTTAATGGTACAGAATCAGCATGAGATCTGCCTATATGAAACATTTATATGTTTATAACAGAGTGAGTTTTGATCTTGCATCCCCAGATCTAATAATAGAAATATTTGGCTCTTTGCCCTCAATCAATATATCCCTTAGGAGAACAAACTTCACATAATACTTTCATAAAGTGCTAGATGTATTGATACCAAGTTGATAAATTTAATTACTGGGGTTTTACATTGATTCATTGATCTTATGATTGGAGGAAATTGTTTCGCAGACATTTCTGAAGTATCAAGGAATATTGTATGTTGATAAAGCTTGATTAATTGATCAATCAGTGCTTCTTTTTCCTTTTCGGTCATTGATAAAGAAAGGCATAAAAATAACTGTAAGAAGAATTCGGAATAAACTAATTAGAAATTCTCATGTGTTATTAACTGAGGAGATAAGAAGCAGAGCACTATGGAGGTGGGAAAAAATGAACTTTGAAGTGGAATTGTGCATATTGGGCCAAATCCTTAGCTGATGTAAATAATGTTTAGCTTTCAAGAACTACAATAATTTACAGTTCCCAGAATCTGTGGCTTTTTAATGTTGTTGTTGGTTGGTTGGTTTGGGTTTTGTGGCTTTTCTTTTTCTTTTCTTTTTTTTCCTTCCTTGGGTACTGTTCTTTGGCTCATTGAAAGCTGTTTTAAATTAGATATTATGGCTACTAAAATGTATGGAATTTTAGATAAGCATCTGATCCAAAATGAATAGCATAGCTATAAAAGCAATTTGAAGAGCTGTAAATTCAGGATTGCATATCCCTGATATTGTTGCAGAGTATTAAAATCTTGCTAGCTAGAGATGCTATCCTCTAAGTGAAAACTTATCTTCCTTGTGGGAAAGATGACTTCAGGGAACTCTAGACTGGGAAAAGGCCTGGAGTTTCTTTTGTTGCTAAAATAATAATAAAAAAAATCCAATACATAGAATTAGTTATAGGGATATTTTCCAGGTGAAAAACCTTACGGGAGTATTTGGCTCCATTTCGGTGAGGTATGCGACCTTTTCACCCTATGTCAATGATATTTTTATAGAGTGTGTGAGAAATGTGAGCATAAAGAAAATTCCTTAAGATCATTCAATTTTTATTTTCTCTTAAAAAAAAAGAAAGGAAAAAGATCTCTGAATCTCAAAACAACATATACATCTCCCTTAGTGAAACTGTATTCCTTTAAAGGATGGTAGCTAATAGAGAAAAAGAGAAAATCCACTTGCAATATGTTACCATAGGTTCGGCAAATACAGTCTTATCCTTCAAGGAGCAGAGAATCCTTAGACTGTAATGGAGGTCAAAGGAAATCTAAAATTTTCAGTCCTTTAATAATTGTACCTGCCACCCTCTAATCGGCATGTTAAAGAGAATGCATGTATATGTATTATATTTCTTAGAAGATAATTTGTATTTGCAGCAACGTACTAAGCACAAGTGGACTTGGCCACTATTGCTTCTAAATACCTGTTGATGTTGGCCCCGCTGTGTCACAAGTGAGGGAAAATGGAAAGAGTTGGTCAGTCTTGGTTACCAAAGTGTTGAGAAATTGGGGGAGAGATCAGGCTTTAACAGGTCAGCCTCAGAAACGGAAGAATATGAGAAAGTGTAATCTGCAGAAAGCAGCACTGATTAAGAGCATACGGAGATGTCTGCAGTGATGAAAACGTGGAGTCTGTGCTTCTCTCTTGCCGAGCTATGTTGCTGTGAGGTATCGGCACACACAGTATGGTAATAACAGTATTGTATGTCTGTTCGGATCGTGCTGTAACGGTACCTGTCAAACATATCATAATACTGAACTATCTGTTTAATCATATAAGCAACGCTACTTACTACAAAAGCTATTGTATTTGTACAATAGGAAGAACAGCCATACATTATTTAAATAGTAGACTAAAACTTTGTTCTTTAAACCATTTTTCTGCATAGGGAAAAAAGTTTCATGTGTCTTGGCTATAATTAAAAATAATGCAACTACAGATGATTGTCATACCACTGGCTGATTTTTTAATTTTTTTTTAATACTCTATTAGGTATGTAGTCTGATGTGCCATGAAACACTGAAATAGCAATTACCGGTCATATTATTTAACTGTAACTGAAAAACTATTTTCTTAGCTCTTTTAAAGTATAGTGCAGCTACTACTCGTATGTTGTTAGTTAAATTTCAAATACCCTGGAAGTGATGTGGACAAGGATGCTGAGATTATTTTGATACAATAGCAAAGTTTAATGATGTAAGTACATTTTTGCTCCATATTCCTTAGAAGCATATATTGCTTAGGCTTTTTGCTATGTGTTTTTAACCCTTTTGTATTCTACTTTGTGTCATGTAGTTTTTTAAAGCATATATTCACTTTCTGTATATGAATTGCTCAATATATGAAGATGTATGCCACAATTTATTTTGTGTGATATTTTAGAATCTGTGCATGTGTCAAGCTGGTTATAGATTGGTGATGATGAATTGGTTTCAGTAATCTGTATCTTATTTGCATTAATACTCTAGCAGTAAGAGCATAGTGTGGTCAAACTTCATGATCTAAGCTAGCAGTCTCACATCTAATTAAGCAGGATCTGAATGAATGATTCTCTGGTATGGGTCACAATTGAACTTTTTATTTCTTTTCTTCAGTGTGATAAAATGCTTAAGGGACATATTAACGCATGTTTGTGGAACTCCTGCTAATCCGAAGGGAATTTGAAAATGAATATTGAGAGGAGATGGGAAAAAGGGCTGAACCTGATGGGTCACAGGGGTTTGTGGCAGGAATGTATCTTCATGTTTTCATTCAAGTTGTTTTGGTTTTTTTTCCCTGATTTAGAACAACTGCTGTTTGCCTTTTAATATGTTGGAAATCACATCCCTATTTTCCTCGGAGAGTTTTTTTCCCTTCTGTCTCCTCCATTCTAGCACACAAGCAAGTCATTAATAAAAAAGCATTTATACAGTGGGCTTGAATTATCACTTAATAAAACAGAGAACTGTAGTGCTGCGAAGATATTCCTAGACAGTACAACAGATGTTACTGTGTGTACTTGTCTTCTGGAGACACAGTGAGGGGAAGAGCCAACAATTACTTTGTATTACCGAGTGACAGCACAGGGTGGATGGGAATGATAAAGTTATATGCAGAAATTATTAATCCCTGACAATAGTATCAATACTGACATTTAAAATATTATGAACTGATAGCCCTGCTGTACAAACTACTGTGATAGCTGTGCTTTTAGATGAAAAGTAGCTATTTATATGCCTTACAGCTCAGTGTGGTCATGTTGAAAGTATGAACCTACTCATCACAGACTCTGAGAAAGTGCAGGTTAAGATCCTCTGTCTTCTTTAGACCTATCTGATTACTTCAGCCTCCTGTGTTGACACAGAGAAAGAAACAGCTAGATTCTATGCTGGAAGAATAAGGTTTGCAAGCACTGACTGATATAAGGTATCCCATTGTGATACCTAAACCAAATTTAAAAAAAATCAAGCATCCTTTTCAAGTTAAACTTGAGAAACAGAGAAAAGAACAGCAAAGATGTATCTGAACACACTTGAAGGAGCACCATTTACTTTCAAAAGAGATCTTTCCCATCACTTGTGGATAGCTCCACCATGAAGAGCAATATCAAAAGATCTCAGAAAAGTAACTATTCTTTTATGTCTTTGGGAACTCAGATGCTTACAAGATTGTTTCTGAGAAGGAAAAGAATTGATCCTATTTTCAGTCCCTTGTTGGCATTTGTGGACCACATGACTGTATACAGTATTGTAGAAATACATTCTTGGTGTATGAATCCAATTCTGTTTCCTCTTGCAGCTCTAAAATAACAATGCAATGTGGCTGTAAAAAAATTCAGTTTGGACAATGTGTTTTTATTAATTTTTTTTTGCATTCTATAAAATTTTTTAATTTAAAATACAAATGGAGTTTGCTGAAGATCTTTAAACTTAATTGATAGGTCATCTGCATTATTAAAGTAGAGAGATTAAAATTAAAATAGTTTGTATTGTTTTTTCATGAAAATATAGACTTAAAGTCACCTGTGATAATTTGCAAACTATATATATCCAGGCAGAAAATTGCTAGGTTTAAACTATCAAGATTCAGTTATTTTTAATATGGAAGGAGATTATAAATTTGTTAACTCTTCAGCTAAATGTAGACTTGATTTACAAAATTAGGTGGTTTTATGTTTACTAATGATAGATCTGCAGCTTTATAATAACTTCATAACTATACTGGTACGATATTGAGCATACTGTAAATGAGCAGATATTCCACTTTAAAGATAATAATTTTTCATGTGTTTATAGAATTTCTGATAATTTTTTTATTTCTTACTCTTTGCTTTCGATAAAAGCTGAAATAAGTATATTTTGGAAAGTGTTCATGCAGCAATTAACCTTTTTTTAGTAATTGATTTTCATTTTGTTCGACTTTCATTCATTGCATTTCATACACCTGTCCTGTGTAGGCATTCTCTATGCTTCAACACTGGTTTATTTTTCCCCCTTCAGTTTGAAAACTTTGCTGGTACCATGGTTGTCCTATCAAGAAATTTAATGTTATCCAGATTAATATCAGTAAATCCTATGTAATGAGGGGTATGAGACACTCCTTGTTATTTGGCTTCTAGTGTTTGTCAATGTAACACTCATATCGAAGGTACACTTTAATATGCAGGGAACATATTTGTTAGTTCTATAAACACATAGTTCAGTAGCTTTGAAAGTTAGACATAGGTTAAAATGTATCTCATCATGTGCTTATGGAGACTGTGAATAACCAGTGTCTCAATTAATGATGTTTTGAAAGTTTTCACTAGTTAGAAATGTTCAGAGTTATGATGTGATTATCCATACACTACAGAATAACAAATTGACACTAATATTCATTTGGAGTAATAATTTTCACCCCTAATTAAGGAAAGATGTTTTGTTATTGATTGATTAGCAAACACCACCACCACCCTCCCCACCCCCCCAAGATGTCAGCTGTTTAGAGAACGCAGAATTCACTACTTTCATTCATGACAGGCAACTCCTTTTTGGCTAAAGTTACTGTTCTTTTCTGTTTCAAAGCTGCTACAACAGCTGCAGTTTGAGCTTGAAGGGTCTGAGTGGCTGAGATAACATCACGAATAGTATAGCATCTCAGCAAGTGCAATTCAGGTTTCCGCTTTTGGGTGCTCAATTATCAGAGGCACTGAGTCCCTGCAATTTCTATTGACTTTGGATATGCAGGTGTGCAACAGATCGTAGTAGCTAGGTCTTATAAGTAACTTCCCCAGAAAACGGTAGGTGTTAGCTTTATTTATACTTCTTAAATGCTACAATCTCAATCTTGAGGTATTAATGGTGTATCATAGAAGAAACAGGGCTTTTGATTTTTCCTGGTTGTTGTAAAAACACATTTTAAATTTGTCAGGACAAAAATACCTGTGTTATGTAAATGTATAACAAATGATTCATATGTGATTTTGCATGGAGGAAACTTTAAACTCAGTTTGCTACTGTGTAGATGTTCCAAGGAGCAATACAGAGTGGATGATGCTGTTATAATTGAAAAATCTCCCTTAGTTATCTTCTCCCTCCTCCTGATCCTTCTCCCTTCCCCCTCCCCCCCATGGCTTTTTAAACAATTATAGGCATTGTGCTCCTTAATGGTGCATAGATAGTTACTGTAAAGATAGATGTCCTCAAATAATGAGTTTCTAATAATAATCAGAGGGACTTAGATTAAACTGGTTTTGTATAGAAATCTTACAGTGTGAAAAAGTACACCTAAAATCCTGAGATATATTTACAGGAGCTATTTACAGAGAACTAACCCAATTTTGTATCTGTACATATGTGTGGGGCGAGGGGAGTTAGAGGCATACGTCTCTATGTGCCTACGTTTTTGTCCACCTGCTTTAAGGACTTCAGAAGATTATTTTTTTTTTAGTACAGATTTCTATTCTGCTTTCTGATAACAGAATATGTTTTAAAATCACGGCATACTAATTAGCTTCTGTGTTTACACTGGAAAGCTTGAATACCTTCAAGTGACTTCTGCCTGCACTCTGCTTTCTATCTGTTGCTTCCCTCCCCGGCACTGTCACCCTCCTCCCCCAACACAATGAGGTTTCTTGCATTGGATTTGTTGCTTTCTTCCTTGATCTAAAGTTCCAAAGGCAAGTAAATGAAAATGATAAGTACAGTAACAGATAATTGTTACTTTAAAGAGTTGTCGCTATATTGGGAATAATATCTTTCCTAATAGGTACTGAATCAGCAAGGCTGCACAATAAAAAGAGCAAAATAGTTTAACTTATGGTTTAGAAATACATATGCCATTTAAATGGAAACAAACCTCCAAATCTCCCACATACCTTTTGGGGTTTGGAGAACAAAAGCTTACTTGTACGCTCCAAATTCCCCTGGGCCTTAATTTGCAATACCATTATTTAAGCCTGGCTGATATAAACCCATTGCAAAGAAACAGAATCTCTCTTTCCTGGCTTTTTGAAGCCATTCCATGCCCCCATCTCTCTGCCTACCGATGTCTCCCAGCCCCCCCATCCCGTTCCCAGCCTCTTGGTCTTACTGTGAAACTCTTTTGTATTTGAAATATAGTAAACGTAGAAATACTGCACTTCTAAAACACAGGAAAGTGGCATTCTGCATTGTTTTACTGAGATCTCTACCAACACATATGTAATTCTATCTTCTGACTAAGATCAAGGCTATAATCACTTTAATATTTGTTCTGTCCTCTACCAGGTGACCTGCAGTCTTTTATAGTAAAGATAAGAGATTCTGATATAGTAAGTTATTTCTTCTCTAAGTCAGATCTTATAGAAAATACTAACCATAAAATGAGGAGAAACTTGTGCCCACTTAAAATGCTCCTGGGGTGCCAGGCTCTCTGGATATCAACTCCTGGTTTCAGTACTGGTATTGTCAGATGCTCAGCTGGAAGTGGTTCTGGAGCAGAACTGGGTTTGGGTGTAATCCCTAACAGCTAAGGGTAAATACAGGAATCACTGTAGCTTGATGCAGCATTGAGTACTACAGCTGTATTTATTTTGTTGCTAATAAAATGGCAGTCTATTTGTCATTAAGAAGGTTGTCTTTTTGAAATAGCAATTGAGATGCAGTTCTGAGCATTTGAGTTAGTGGGAAAAGCTAAGAAATAGATGAGCTGCATTCCTGAATGTGGGTGGAAGGATGGTGAGTAATACATGCCTTGGCATGGCATCTGCCAGAAGCACTTTTTTCTTTTCTCCCCACGCCTGCTCCCCGTGTTCTAGTTTTGAAAGGTGTAAGGTATTCTGATAGGCAGAGGGGAAAAAACAAAAGGGAAAAATACTTCCAAGCAAAACCTTATAGCATATCTTGATAACTGTGCTCCACACTTAATTTAATTAGAAGACAACTGCACTGGAAAACTGGTCATTTAAGTCATAGTTCTCTCCTACCCCCAGTCAGAACTGATTATATGCCATGTTGTATAACGTAATTTCGACAAGAAAATTAAGTATGAATGGGCATGATAGTATTGTGTAGTTGCAATAATGAGTTTTTCATTAATGGTATTAATCTATCATTTACCTATCCTTTTAGAGGTGAAAATAACTATTTTTCTTCTGGCGTTTCTTTTTGCTATATATACCAACCAGTATCAAATTGGGGTATTTTCTAAATACTTTCAGCAAAAGACTGACTGGATAGCTATTAATATGTTCATTATGTGGCAAAAAGGCACTGAAAGAAGTAAAACCTTGTATGTGCATGTTTCTTGTAGGATAACTGTTTTCAGGAGGGATTTCTGTTATGTTGTAATATAATTTACTAGTGTATAGTTTCTGAAATTTTGTGAGTAGTTCTATGCTGGATTTCAGGCAAACAAGTTTGTTTTCTAGTTAGCTGTAATAAGACTTGCTGTCAGTAGTAAGATAATAAGGATAAAGATCATGTACAGTTTAAGGAAAAAAATCTTATCCATTTGCATTTGTGCACCAAATTCCACTTGGTGATATGCTTGTTGGGCTGAGCTATTAAGTGCTCTGTGGACTGTATTTCAGCTAGTGTATGATTGACTAGGTATATTATAGCTTTTTACCTGCTGCCAATGCAAAATTTGACCCTGGTTTTACCCTGAGATGTTTCTGCCTTTTAAAAGATCCACATTTCATGAGTACACAGGTGAGTGATAACAAGATTTATTTTTGTTATTTGTAGGGTGTGGCTCCATGTTAGAGTAAGAGTAACCTGAGTCTGAACTGATGCTGAAGAGATTTTATTTTTTAATGTTGATTCCAAAGCTCAACTATGGGAATTGATGTATCATCTTAAAATTTCAAGTCTACATTTTATGCACTGTGTCAAAGTACCCATGAGCTCATTAAGCAAAGACTTTTTCAATTATATCTTGTGTTTATGCATGTATTTATATTTGACAGGAATCCTTTAGAGGTTTGGTTTGCTGTATTAATGCTTACAGTGTATTACAGTACATAAAATATGCTAAAAAAAAAGAAAAGGAGTGAGTACTGCTTACAGATCTAGTGCTGGTAGCTTCCTCTGTATTGTAGTAGCTGATGAAAAGTTCCTTGGCCAGACATCCAGCCTCTAGAGGGCACGCCAGTAATCTCCTCTGGCAGACCCTCACCTCCACAACCATCTGTAGAAAGTTTTAATGCTGGCACCTACAAAGAGAATCCCATTTGTGTTACATAAAAAAAAAATAAAAATCTCTCTGTATTCCTCATTATTCCTGGAATTTTGCTACAGTAAGTGGTTTCCTATTCTTTTTTTCTTTTTTAATCTGGGGGATGTTTTTGTATTTGCCTTTTTTTTTTTCCTCTCTAGTGGTTGTCTTTAGGGAACTAAACTCAAATTCACTATGTTGCTCACTTACAAATATTTCTTCACCTGATAGAAACATTTCTTTAGCTATACACTGCTCTTTGCTTGAGTAAGACTACAGAAGCCAGTGCACAGTATTTGAGACTCCTAGAATTGGGTACTAAATTTTATTATGTACTAAAATCTGGATAATAAGTAATTCAGGTGGGATTAAACCCAGTTAACCCTACTCCAGTTGCCTAGGTCCAATTGCTTGACCCTTTTCTCTTGTGAGATGCCATATTACAGTTTCTTGTTCTCTTATGGATTATTGTTACAAATGTTGATATTTATGTGAAGTCACATTTATTCTTTAGTTCAAATGTTTCACTATGGTTCTCTACTCCAGTGTATCACTATTAGCAGTCAGAAAGTTTCCAGTAATTCAAATTCATCTGATAGTCTGCTTCAAATTTTCTGTAGATCTACTGATGTAGAACAAAAAAAGCAAGTATTCTTGAATTTGGTACCATAAATTAAGACATGCTCCAATCCATAGTTTAGTTCTAAGTTCTTTGTTCTAAGACTATGAGTATGTTTAGGGAGAAATGTATATTTAAGAAAATTTGTTGCACAGAGTGTCATTAACCAAGTGGACAACTTTTCCTAAGAGTATAGTGGTATAACTTGTGCACTTTCTGCTTGAAAAATTGCATGAATACAGCATTTTAGCTACACATTTAATGATGAGCCATAAAGCTTAACTGCAGTGTTGAGTTTCTGCATTTCTGTACAACATAAGAAAAAACTGAGAAAGAATCCAGCAAAAGGAGATTGGTTTTGTTTACTTTGTAGGTCCCCTGACCTATAACCGGGACACCTTTGCTTGGTTCCCATTTAGCTTTCTAACCTTTTCTTCAAAAGTAATTAAAATAAAAGTTGCTTGGTATACGAAGTGTGTGGTGTCTCCTTTGCGGTTGACACTGGACCAAATTTTGTTGAGGCAGTTTGACAATAACCTGTGAACAGTTTGGGAGATTCAGGTAGTATGTTCCCATGTTGAAGCAACCCCCTTGGCAATGTTTTTCATTGCTTCAAAATGTCAAGAGTTTTTGTTGGTCTAAGAATAATTACAGTTTATGGAGAGGCAGGGGAAAAAAATTTCCAAGACAGAAAACAATCTATGAAAGTACTAGGTCAAACTTCTATGTCTTCATCACCTGTGACCAACAGATAGTTAACTTACTGGAGAAATAACTGTGACATTATTTTGTGATTCATCTAATCCACTTTTTCCCAAGGGGCTGACAGAGTCACCAGTGTGTCACTTCAACCTTGGCACACACCCAGATTTGCAAACTTGGTCCTTCGTTCACTGTTATGTGGTGGAGCTGTGCAGTGAGCTGCCCAACATACTGAAACCTCAATAAAAAAGGATGGGTAACACCTAGAGGGCATCGTGATTAACCCCTTTACAAACCTAATCTCTGCAGGGCTAGGTGTACTCTTAAAATAAGCTTTAGCTGTCATGGAAATAGGTTAGAAATATAGTTAGGGTATCTCGTCAGTCTTAAATAACCAAGTTTTTTGATGACAGACTTGTTTACAGTCAGTGACTGTCCCTGCTGTTCTGCCTGAGAGAGAGCAATTTTTTTTGCTAACTGCTGATGGAGGATTGGTATCATCCAAGTATATCCATTATTGTTCTCCAAACCCCAATATCCTGGGCCTTTCTCTTCCACCTGTCAAGTTGGTGGCTTTTACAGCTTGTTCTGAAAGCCAAAAGAAAATCAGACTGTGTTGAAGTGAGTGGGAGGAAGAAAGCAAGTCCTAGAGCCAGAAATGGCCCCAGAAGGGACATAGTGTCAATGGCATGCCTGCTGGAAGGCCTCTGCCCACATCACCTGTGGCATCGTAGTGGCAGAGCTAACTGACTCTTGGATGGTTCAAAATAGCAGGAGCAAGTGAATATGCTGTGAAAGTATTGATACAGTTTTTACAGGATTAAAAAAAAAAGAGTTACATTGGGAAAATAATTCAAAGTCAGTTTTAATGGGAAATATTAAAGTACCAAGCAACTCCAGTGTAAGCTGGATGACTGGTCACTGGCTTTTGTTGCTGGAAGGGTGTTTGTCGTGTCTTTTGTCTGAATTCAGAAAAATGTGAATTTTGTCCTTGTGGTGGAACACTGTGCCTCTTAAACATTGGACAGGGGAGTAAAACAGCAAAGGAATTTTTTTTCCTGCCTGAACAAATGATTTTAGAATTCAGGCTCCAAATTTCTCTTTAAACCATTTTTAATAGAAACGGTAAGTTATAAATCATCTAAGCAACTACATGAACACGGAGTGGGGCCCAGCCTCGGCTTCAGCCCCAGATGTTTCTGGACTACAATAATGGCCCAGCCCAGATATTTACAGCTTAATTTCTGTTCATGTGCACTTGTCCATAAATGGTTCCTTTTCCATTTCAAGTTCAACAACTGAACCACTTATAGTAGAGCATGATTTAAATTTGAATGATGGCAAAGTGTGAATAGAGACAATTTACCTTTGGAAACTTTCAAGTCCATTTCCCATGTTTAAAATGTAAGGTAGCTCTTGGACAGAGAACGATTGATCAATAAGTAGCCCCTTTTAACTGTTGTATTCTTCATTTTTTTAATCTATATATGTATATAAAATCTGATTTTATCCAACCCCCCTCCTTCTTTTTTCCTTTTTGTTTTCTTTTTTTTTGGTTTAGCTTTGCTGCGGTTCTGAGCAGAGACTTTTTTTTCCCTCCTTTTAATGCTATGCCATCTTGCACTACTTGCATTGCAAGCCAGTGCATGTAACCTCTCTGCTCTCCCCATTCCTGTCCTCCGCTCTGCTCCTCCCAAACAGCCCCATTGCTTGAAACTAAACAAATTGAAAATAATGATTGGTAACCATCTGCTGTGCTGAAATTCCACGTACAGCAGTTAACTCCATTTTACAAAACAACTTCAATCTAGTGAATTACAGTGCAGTTCTTGGTGGCAGCAGATAGCAACAAGCAGTTTTGAGTTCCTCTAGACAAAGCAGTTCATGTAGGGAGCGTTATGCAGAGTCATTTGGTGGTATTGGGGTGGTGGGGGATACTTGTGCCGTCAGACAGTTCAGTGTAATGCATTGAAAACTAGAGAAAGTCTGACCACGGCCTAATTGTTTCATCTGATTAAAAAAGAGGCCGGTCCATAAACCCGTGCTGACAGGCAATCTCGCAAATCTGTGCCCTTTAGTTTGGTTTTGTTTCTGCAGCTGCAGCACAATGTGATGAGTAGCGTGTTCAGCTTTCAGTCACTTCCATGTGACTTTTGGAGTGCCCAATGAAAACCTCAACCAAAAATTAGATTGCATAGCTGGTTCAAAGTGTATCGGAGAAAAATAATTATTCATAGGTTTTCTATTGGAGAAACTCTTTTATTGATACATAACTGTAACAAGAAGCACTCTAGATAGTGATCGACTGCCAATCAGCAGATATTTAAATAGTGACAGACTATGATGTAATATTAAAATAGGTACCATTATCCTGTATGTTTTTAACTCAATTTCTATTATTTGAGTTTAGGTTGTGATTGTGTATAAAGAAAGATGCTTAAAATGGGCAGTATATTGAGTTCAAAGGACCCATACAGTTCATAAATTCTCCGGTGTCTACTGGATTTTTCATCAGGGAGACTTCCAATAAAAATGATCTATTTTAGAAATAATATTGTTTAGTAGGTTGAAATGTGGTGTAATAAAATTAGACCTTCAGTCTTCTAAAGTTACTACTTAGATGGCACCCTTGGGATGGTAAAATGGCTGTATAAGCAGATGAATCAGACAGTTTCACTGATGGATACATTTGTCAGTCTCTGTTACAGATATAATATATTCTTATATCTGTAATCCTGACACTGTTACATCCAAATGAAATCAACATGAGGTTGTCATCTTTAAGCAAATATGTTAAGTGTTGTCTTTTGTGCTTTGGATTTGAAAGAAAGGGGCCCAAGGGAGCCAGCATCATGCAAATGGAACAAATCCCATTTCTTCTGAGCTGTGCTGTTTCCCCCTTCATGGCAGCTGGCTGTGTTATCTTTGTGTGTTTCTCTGAGTGCTGACAATTCTTTCAGTGATCTAAGTTAGGGCACATTAGAAAGTGGAAGCAGCTGTCTGTCGTTATACTGAGAGACGTGTTTGCTCTACTGCAAAGATGAAGGACCATGAATCCTTGACACACTCTCTCCCCCCTCCCCCTTTACTTTCCAACATGATCAACATTCAGACGCACAGATTGTCTGCTTGGACAGTTTTTTGTTCTGACTGACAGCATCTGGCATAGACAAATTTAAAAATACATAGCATGCCATGCTTGGAATTGGAACATCCCTTCTTTATTAATCTTCTCATTTAAACCATTCATTTACATTTCAAGAAAGGTTACAGCTTGATATGATTGAAACATTTATTTTAAATGAATAACCTCCTAATGAAATACCTTGAACGAGCACCAAATAGTCAGTGTTTATTAAAAATTACACCTGATTAGTATGGCCTTGGAACTGTTGCGAAGACATAAGATTTCCCCATTGTCTCAATCCATAATAAAAAAAAAAATGTTTAGCATGTGTGAGTGTAATCTTTTTTTATTTTTTTTGTTTACCACAGAGCTAAATGAGAATGGTGGTTTCAACCCCCATAATTTTCAAGACTACCGTGTTATAAAGCGGTAGCCTTTAAAATGCTATTTGCCTAATTAAATCGGGTTTTGCTTGAACAATACATTTGAAGGAAATGCCTAAATAGAGCTTTGTTTTGTTTTATTCTGCCAATGCATTTATGATTTGAGAGACAAGATGCTTTATGATTTGATGTAATCTAAAATCTTATATATATTTTTTTTTCTACTGGCAAGTATTCACATATTTGTATACAGTACTTTACTAGTAAAATAGAACTGAAATGGTGGACCACCTCCTAAAATGTTTATGCACGTGCACATATACACATGTACATTCTGTACACTCTCATCTTCATGATCCAGGTTAGCAATGCAGACATGCTTGTCTAGCATTTATGTAAAAATAATATGAAAATTGGCTGTGCCACTCAGAATATGGACTTGAGTCCATGAAGGGAGGAGGAAGACCCTTGTCTTGTACTAGGCATTTTAGATGCTTTATTGAATTGCAGCTTTAACTATTCCTGGTACATTAAAAAAAAAAAATCTTCCAGAAGGAGTTGGCGGGGGGGCGGGGGGAACACCAGTATTATAATAAAATAGAGGACTGTTCAAGTGCTTGGCAGTAAATATGTAAAACAAGTATTTGGAGAGGAAAGAGAAGCTGTAGCAGACAGGCTCAATTAACAATTGTAAGCAGGAGAGAACTTGTATTCCTTCGGTAAATGTAGGAGAGGTCATTTGCTTTAGGATAAAATCTGACAAATTTCAGATATAGACATAAAGGCTGGAATAAATATGACAAAAGATTTTCAGTTGCACATCAAGCATTTTGTATTTGCAATAACCATTTACATTTTTTCTCAGTGAATAGATTTCTTTTTTATTAATGTTTTCCTGAATAATATGTTCTTAATTTAATTGACTGTGAAACAAGCATTTTGGGACAATAGGAATTTTAATACAAGCTTGAAATATCATTTATGCTTTTTAAAAAATCCTCTTAGTAATGCCTAATCTATTTTTCTTTTTCTGAAGGAAGCGCTAAGATGGTAAGTTTTCAGCACAGCTTTTACTATGCTAGTTATGTGTAATCATAAAAGTGAAATCAAATTTTATTTTAAATGAAATCACTTTTTTCCACCCACAAACCATTCCATTTATATGATAAACTTCTATTTTTATTTATTTATTTTTTTAATGACTAGTTATAAAGGCTTGTACAGATATGCATCTGTAAGCAAACTGGGAATAGGTTAGAGAACACAATTCCCTGGTGTAAAAAGCAAGGTTTAGCAGTAATGCTTTTAATCTGGACTTGTAGAGGATTCGGGAGCATCCATAGATCTGCTTCAGTAATTACCATACCCCAAGTGGCACTGGAAGAGACATTTGCCTAAAAACTTGATGTCTTCATTACACTGTTTACATTTTAATTAGAAACATGAAAATTAGTGATTCATACGGACAACTATAGTTTAAGTGGGTTTGCTCACCATCCAATAAATCAGAAGGGAAAAAAAGGAGGGGGGGTGTGAGAAAAAAAGGCAACCCCACAACCTGCCTCTGCAAGCAGCAGACCCTCTCTACCCTTACAGTTGTAATAAACAGTTTACTAGGAATCATTCATGGGAATAATGTGTTGGTATTAGAAGCTGATTAAAATGTGTTTTGTATTTTATCAGGGAGGAAATTTCTATGTAAATTAGAGACCGTTATTTTAAAGGTAATGCTAATTGCATGCGGTATTGCATGCATGCATGTGATTGGGATATACATATGTAGCTTCTGTGCCTACATAAATGTGTACATTGTAGCTGTATTAAGGTGAAGAATTGGTGTAGGAACATTTTGGCAGTGCTGAGTACTACCTATGGCTGCAGAAGCCAGTTCAGCCTGTTTCATTATGTCTCCATAAATACATGTAAACATTTGTATAGCTGTACAGAGAGATGCATATGTACAAATACACGTGTGCACATGCACAGAGACAAGTAAGGAGATGTGGATAATTTCTCCCTGAATTTTGCATGTACCTGTCAGCACGAGTGGCCTAAAACCATTCCGTCCAGGAGTGATGGGGAGAAGCAGCGGTGCCTGTCAGTGTCCCTGCCTGAGTCAGCAGCATGTCCACTGCCTGTGCCGGGCGACAGTCACTCACGCAGCCCTGCCTTCCCCGGGGGCCGCCGGCCTCCTCCGCACCAAGGAGAATGACCCCTCTGTCTGGCACGCTCAAGATCCCGAATCGCACCGCATCGGTGTGCGAGTTCAAATCCCTACTCCTGAAGGCAGAGCTGGGATTCCAGCTAATGACTCAGAGATACAGAGGGTCAATGCACTGGTGATCTGGAGTACCGAGCCATTGCACCAGCTTAGTTGTACTTTTTTTTCCCCCCTTCCATAACTTAATGTCTTACCTTCCACATAGATAGATAAAAGTGATGATATGCAAAATTGCATTTCTTATTTTAAGAATACTTTATGGGTTGTATTTCTTTGGATTTCAGTTTGATCCACTTGATTTAAAAAAAAATAAATAAATGTGTTGCTTGGGGGGGCATGGGGGAATTTTTTTCTATGCTATTAACTTTATGCTAGGCTGTTTTGGGCATTATGCAAATAATACGTGGATAACCAATTTCTTGGAAAAGGAGAGCAAGCCTCAGTAGCAATATGTAAAAACTTGTTGGTTTAATAATAATGATTTTTTTCTTTAACCAAAAATAAGGAAGTTTCCTTCTCTCTTGCTTTTTTTTGTTGGATTTCTTGCTTTTTTTTGTTGGATTTCTTGCTTTTTTTTGTTGGATTTCTTGCTTTTTTTTGTTGGATTTCTTGCTTTTTTTTGTTGGATTTCTTTCTGTTGGAATCCTTAAGATTTGTAGGATAATATTTTTCTAGAATTGTCATTCTGCATTCTGTTATTTTCTTTATATATATATATATAAATTTACATGTATATATTTATGTCTTCCTGTGTAGCTCAGATTTTTGCACATTATATGATATACATCAGAATAAGCATTTTATAAAATTATTTCACATTTACCAGTAAGAATCATATTTTTGTTCTTTCATCATTCAAGTGGTATTTTTGAGCCACAGAATAAGTAAACCCAGGTATACCTTGTGTCTATTTTAATGCTTTATGTAAGCATTTCACATGCCCAAAATACATAAGTATCCCTTTTTGCATTTGTTTTACTGTTAAAATAATGTTTCAGTTTATGTCAAAAAGCTTCATTTGATGTAAAGATTTGGTTTTCTTTTTCTTAATTTAAGTTTTTTAGCAAATGTTTTTAGCGTTGTCTCTAATTCATGGTAATTTGGCAGCACTGCTCTGAAGTAACTTGAGTGCACACTTTGTAGTGTGATTGACTTAGTGTTGGTACTGTGTCTTCATTTGTTCTGGTTTTTTCTTTTCTTTTTTTTTTTTAAACCCGTCTCTTTGGGTCTAGGCATGTTATAAATGTGACTAAACAGAACTGTTAACATCTGTAAAGACAGAAACATGCTGCTTGCTTGTATGTACTGCAGAATTCTAATAGTTTTGTGCTATCTGTTAAATTCAGCGTGCTTTTTGCATTGTGGCATGAAACAGTTGTGCTGTGAGGGAAGCTGGCTGCCTGCCAGCCATCGACTATGAAATCCCGGCTACCTGAGAGCTTATCAGTTCTTTTGATTTGTAAAAGAAGAAGTGATGAAAATGTTGGTAAACTGCCATGAAGGTTTAAGGCTGCTGGAATAAGGAGCCGTGTAATCAGATTGGAAAATGAAGCTTGAGATTCTCTGCATGGGAAGCAGTTGCCTGTGGACCTACTGAGATGCTGACCACTTTGTTAGCAAATCAGCTTGTTTGCTGCAGCAGCAGGGTAGAATAGGCTGGTCCTTGTGATGGTATGTAACACAGGTAATATCTCTTGCTTTGTACAATGTAATCAGCTTGCAATTAGCTCACTCTACATTAACCTTCTTGATATTTTTCCCTTTCGTAAGACTGTGCACTTTAAACAATTAACTATAGAAAGTAATCCTTCAAGCAAATCAAAGCAATCCTTTAATTTTATCACCCTGCTGAAAAAGTATCAGGTGGTCAACTGGTCTTCATCAGCTGCTGGAAATTCTCAGGCTCACTGTAGCGTGGAGAGGTTCTTTAACCCATTCACATTTAGAAAAATGTCAAGATTTTATATTTCTCACATAATATAATGCTGCATCGTGAAGCTGCAATTGGAATTGTTTTAATGAAAAGCCTTGGGAAAGCCCTTTCGTATACAGACAGCTTTTACGCTTCTGTTTGTTTAGGCATTTCCATACACTACCACTCAGAAAGCTTTGATGACACAGCCACTTGTACTGATAATTCCACTGCTTCACCTCCAGTGAACTTGATTCACTAAGGTTGAAGAGAACAAGGCTATCGTTGCTGATCTTCTGCGTTGCTTTTTAATCCTCTGAAATAAAAGCCAGATAACGGGAAAATTTGTGTGGTAGGCAAACTTCCTTTTACGTAGGAGAGTGAAAGTTTTAATGCCATTTGTGGAAATGTGGAAACTCAAAGTTTTTAGCTATGAAAAATAAAACTTAATTTGAATTAATAGAGTAGGACACTATATGCCTTGCTGCTATTTGAATGGCTTACCCACCCAAAAGTCCCTTTGTCTATTTGATAGTTTTGGATTTTATTATAGGCTGGAATTTTCCAGAGTCATCCTATAAAACATGTGATTATTGATACCCTTGTAATATAGCATAACAGGAATATGGCTGGTATTTCACGTAAAAGTTTATTCCTTTTTAAATAATTGTTTGACATGCCTTGCTGATTTCTAAACTTACATCACTCAACAGTTATGCTCATATGAGTAAAAGTAATGAAATTAATCACAAAAATGTTACGAATAATAGTGCTGTGCATGAGCCTTATTAATTTTACATTCATTATGTGAAAATAAATATTGGGGGTGATTTAAGACTGTAGTAAATAAATTGATCTGGAACTCCTGTGAAGATATTTTGTTTAGAATATTTTGGAAATGGCCAGCAGCTGCTTTACCACCCCTTACAAAAAGTCATTTCATTGAATTCCAGTAGATCAGAGCAATAAACTGAATTTGTGATCTGCTTTTACCAATGATATCTTTGAAAGCAGTATTGACTGGTTGTGTTAAAGTCATCTTTTATCTCTCTTTGTAGAATGTGAGCATGTTTTGAGAATACAAAGCCAGATCATACTAATCATACCACATTTATCATATTTTAATGTTGGCTTTGACTTAGTTTTAATATGTATAAAAAATCTGGAATTTATGTGCACATCTGTTTTCTATGTGTCTCGATTAAAAAAAAAAGAAACTAAATAAATAAAAAAAATAACCTGCATACATCATATGCTGCAAAGATCTACTTTATATTCTTTTAGAGGACAAACTCCATTAGATATGCACTTACTGTACATTGGATTGTAAATCTTACAATTTAATGGTAATTCAGTGAGCAGTTATTGCTTCTGTGGCCTTTTTTTCTTTCTTTTTTGTCCCATCTCACTTGTGAAATAGGGTTACCCTTTACAAGTGTCACATCCATAGATTCATCTTTTGTACTCTATAGTTGTTCCTAGTGCATCATTCTAAGTGAAAAGAAAAATAGGAAGCCAAAGCTACAGGAGGGGCATTGGGGGAGGGAGGTCTATACATAGAAATACAGCATATAGAAGCAGAAAGACCAAGGCAGTTTAGCATCAATCTAACAGATTAAAATTTTGCTGTAAAGGTACATTTTCTTTAACCTCATTCTCATTCATTTTCCCATACCACTATGGCTGGTGTTTGAATTCCCAGGAAGCAGAAATGGTTTCTTAATGATACAAGCCTTTTTGCCTTGCTTACACTGTTAATACTCTTATCCCTTTTCTGATATGAAATACTTTTTGCAGAAACAATATACACATTTGTAAAGAAATTATAAAAGGATTCTCCTTTTGAAGATAATGAGTTCTCTTCAGGAACTGCAGGTTACGTGAAACACAAATGAGCTCTAAGTGGAGGGATTTAAAGTCCTGCTACAGCATTTAATTTCTTGAGGAAAGGAGTTCAGTTCAAGGTTAGCCTGTTATTGTGGCACTGGCAACTACTTCTCTCATTCCTGTTCTTCTGCCAGCAGTACTGCACAAAAGGCAGTCATTTTTATTTAATACATAGGGAGGTATTAATCACTGCAGTGTTTTCTCACAAAAATTTGTCTTATCAAATTCATTGTTTCACCACTCATGACAATAATAGGTGTTTAATTACTCAATAAGAGCAGTTTATAGATTCTATTTTTCCTGTTTGCTGGACAAATGGTATTGATTTTGTACTTTGATGCAACATGAAACTGTATTAAACACAATTGGAATTCTAAGACTGGCAATGTGTATCAGTTACGGTAACTGAGCTCCTTGGTAAAGAAACTGCATCTTCCAAATTTTCACTATATTTAAATTCCCAGGAGAAGAAGAGATCTTTAAGGACATTCCTTTTATTGCATGAGTTCTTGATGTCTTTTTTTCTTGTTTTCCCCTAGCATTTATGATTGCTACAAACTTTAGATATTCAAGAGAAATTGTTTATGTGATATTTTTTCAGTTAATAATCCCTATACAGTGGTAATAAGTTGTGCAGATTCCAACCTCCTCAACAATTTTACCATTGTCTCATCCTGCCTTCATGCCATACTTATGAGCAAGATTTCTTGTGTGAAAAATAAAAATGATGTACCCCAAGCTGGAGTTTGGACAGTAAAAATTTATGAGGCTAGGGAAGACAGCAGACTTCTATTTTTCCTAGAGCTCTCAGTTTTCTTCAAAAGGTGACTATTAAGCCACATGTGGTTTTATTTTTACTTTCTTTTTTTAATTTTATTTCTAGTGATGGTTGTTATTATACTGTCATTCATGGCATGTTTTTGATATATCAATATCTGCATAGCCTTGAGTCCTTTCTTTAGGTAGGATTTTACCTGATTTACAAAAGTTGCACTGCCAAAATGGTTGTTCATTGCTTCCTTTGTGGGTCAGTTCATTTTTAATAACAATTCTTCTCTGCTACTGGTGCTTTTGTGACAATTTTCAGTTGGGAGTGTTTAATGTTTTCTTATTTTGTGTTTACTTTTGTTTCCAAAGAATCAGAATTAAAAAGCATGAAATGAAGGTGAACATACTCAAGGATCTATATCTGTATCAAGAAAAGAAGAATGATTTCTGTTATTGTGCATTCCACTGTACACACTTGTTTAAGTAACCAAATCTTTATGATATTTTATGTTTGTTGGCTTCAAGCTTCTAGGTAAATAAATTAGATAAAATCCTTGATGAACAAATCTTACTTTTATTCTTTTTTGTCTTATTTCTAGGTTCTGCTTGTAGCCTATATTTTTCTACATTTAGCTCAGTTTGGGTATTTCCTAAGAATACAGATAGAATTTGTGAAAAATGTACCACGACTGAAAAATATTTTTGAAGAAAGCATGTTACAGACAGTAATATCTGTGTTAAATTTTTTCTGCATCTACATGCTTTCAAAGTATAGTTAAAATAGAGAAAGAAAATGCAAGTATTTTAAACGCACTTTGATTTGCAAATGAAGGTAGGATGTGTGCTTGTTGGGGAACTTTGTTGGTATTGAGGAACATCCATTGTTTAATCACCAGTTTTTAAAGGAAGCCATATTTTTGCTTACTTCTTTGAGGATCTGTTCATATTGCTTTGTTTCACAATATGCGTATTAACATACTTGTATTCATGTTTGTGTTATAATTGTTTCAAATCTTTTACAGAATATTCCCTTAACTCTGAAAAGCTCTGGTTCCTTATTTAAGCTTACTTTAAGAGTTTCAGTGGGACTACTCGTGCTTAAACTTAGGGACATGCTTAAGTGCTTTGCTGGGTCAAACTTTATACTGGGTGGACCTTCTTGTTTCTCCTTTCAGACAAATGATTTATTTCCTCTGTGTTCTGAGTGACTTGGATACCAATGGCTTATTCCATTGTTTGTGTTTTAGGCAGTGAGTTAGGTGTTCTTCACTTTATGAAAATCAATACAAATTTCAATTACACAAACAGCAGGTAAGACATTAAAATTAAAAGGATGTGGGATGCAAATTCTAAACTGTGGTGATGTCTCAGCTATCCAGATGTTTTGGGAAAATTGAATAAATGTA
The DNA here is from genome assembly GCF_003984885.1 of Neopelma chrysocephalum. Taxonomy (NCBI): domain Eukaryota; kingdom Metazoa; phylum Chordata; class Aves; order Passeriformes; family Pipridae; genus Neopelma; species Neopelma chrysocephalum. Next base: position 16,883,669 of record NW_020897703.1, read on the forward strand.
AGTGGGATTCTGAATAATTGAATATATTGTTCTTATTTATTTGGATTACTGTAGCACTTAGAGGTCTCAACCAAGATGGTGACCTTGTTGTGCTGGTATTGTAAAAACATGTAGTGAGAGACTGTTCTGCGTCAGAGGGGTTACATTCTAAATAGCTGAGACGCACAAAGGTTAATAGGGACACAAAGAGGCGCTGAAATGTGAAGAGACTTGCCCAAGGTCATATAGCAGGTCAGTAGCAGAGCCGTGAGTTAAGCCTACATCTCTGGACTCCTATGCACTAGATTGCTTCTCCAATGATTAAACTATCTGCCTTTAATAGCTATTGAGGGAAGTAATTGTCTTTGATTTAGCAGGGAATTTTGGACAGTGATATTTGTCTGCATTTCTACTTGGTTTTTGCATGTCGTAGAAAATCTAGAGATATAATTCAGTAACGTGTAAAAGAACACTAATGCATGATTCTTATTTTACTTCACTTACTGCAAATTTTGTAAATACTTTCTGAGAGCTTGATGCTGTTTCATAGAAGGCTAGCTATGACTGCTGGTGTTTGTTGCTGGCTGCACACCTATTTTTGCTTTTCAGGTGCAGCATGTGAATGAGAGGTAGGGCTAGCCGTCTTGATTGGCTCTCAGGGAATAAAGTTTTAATTACTTTGGCCAAGCCATCCTGAAGCCTGTATCCTCCTTATGACAGTTCACTTCAGAAGCTACACTGCTTCATTTCAGTAACTTTATTACCATTTGGCTCAGAGATTGCTATTTCGCCTTGGCCACAGATTTCATCAGTTGCCCGGTTCACCTTTGTCCACGCTATACTTGTGAAATGACCTGCTCCTTTAGTGCTTGTCAATAGTAAATTGCTGCATCCTCAGTGTCCAGGCTGAAGCACAGTAAAGAACACAACCCTTTATTAAATTACTGGATTTTACACTAAATTTTTTTGGATTAAACCTCAATGTGAAAAGTCTTAATTACCATTTAATACCAAGTAATTAAAGCACTGGCCAGGGTCAACTATATAAAGTGCATCTGTTTGAACTGCCACCTGATTAATAGGCTTGGTGATATAAAAAGTTCAGCACAAAAGCATGCTCTACCAGGGTCACTGCTTTAACAGCTGTAGAAAGTGCAGTTTTTGCTGTAATTCTGTTCTAACAATTGGATCAAAATAATAATTTGTGAGGTGTTCATGGTTGGCTTCTCCTGCGTGACGTCAGGTGAATTATTTGTATTTGACATCAGTTAAATTGGTTTTGTGGGATATATTGATGAGCAAACCAGTTTGGCTCAGATCTTTTCTTGATTTCATTTACATTCTTCAAAGTGAACAATCGAATATAATTTTTTTTTCCAGCCTTGTCTTCCAAATGGGAGTTAAGTTCAGGGAAGGATAGAAAGTAGTAATATACATCAGTTCTGTGTCTATATTTTCATCTGTTTGAATACAATCATTGATTTATTGAAGCTCAGGTGCTGTATGCACTTAGGTTTGTGTTTGCCTGGGAGTGTGTGTTTGGGAGTGTGTACACACAGAATCATACTGAATAGCTGGCTTAATAGCTGTGTTTTTATATCCATATATATATATACACACCTCCCAGTATTGTATTCTGTTATGAATGCTTTTTCTGTGCCATGCTTAGCCCCAGAGGCTCTGGTCTGCAGGATCATTCGAAAATTGTACTGTGTTCACATTTAGTATAGTGGTTTTTTGTTTTGTTTTTTAAACTCTTAACAGTTTATTGATGGGGCCTGAGCAAACTGCTGCACCTTCAGAGGACTCAATTAGCTTTTGCTGGGCTCAGTGTGTGTGCAGCAGGCAGCCCATGCATTAGCAATTGCAGGATGGGATCTATAATGATTTTCACCTACTGATGACTCCGTGAGCATTAATTTTGATAACACCCTACAATGTAGGTAAGCATGGTTATCCCCACTTTATTACTGAGCCCTCAAGAAGAAGGATTAAAGCCTTCATCCCACTCGTAAGTGTGCATGTGCTTAGCTCTAAATATGTAGGCAGACCTGTGTGTTTAAGTGGAAGACCCTTGTTCAGCAAAGTTAGGAACATATGTTTTGAGCAAGTTTTGGGTCTGGGATACTTGATTCTGGCTTTGTTCTTCATGCTTAAGCACAAAAAAAAAAATTTTCAAATACTTGTTTTTATTATGTACTACAATGATTACTTAATATATCATAGCAAGATTCTTAGCTGTCATATTTTCAGTGAAGATTGCTGACAGTTGTGAATTTTTTGCTATTAATTCACTTCAATTTTGATGTCAATGTGGATCAGATGTTTTACTTAGCTTTTTTGTTACTGTCTTTGAATGCAAATTTTGGTTTCACCTGTACTCTTTATAGTTATAGCACACAAAGTCCTTAACTGAGATTTGGGTCTCTGTACTGGATGCCCCACTTCTCTGTGAGAGCATGTGTGAAGAGGATGCTGTTAAAACCAACAGAGATGAAACCAGCAGATAGAGTTCTCTTGATGTTTTTTTACAATCTTCTTTGGGAACTACAACTGTGGCATAAAAGGGGCCAGTGAAAGGGGCCAATGTGCTTTTCCTCCAGCCTGGTTGGAGGTGATTCCTCTACGCCTCTAGGCAAGCCAAAATTTCCTTGAGGGCACTTCTTGGCAGACTTGGGCTCCCTCACAGCTTCCCGCTCCAGTACACTCTTGCACAGACTACTGGCTCTGGGGACTACATGCAGGTTTTGCAGGGTGCCAGGATTCCTTTTATTCCATCCTCTGTCCTGAGCTGCAGGAGTTGGTTTGTGTCCAGCTCCACAAATGGAGCACTGCATGGGCAGCTCAGGACCATATTGCAAATGGTGCCGTATGGGGCTGGCACAGTTGCTGCTGAGCTCCTGTTCCTTTCTCTCCGGATGCTTGTAAAGCTCTCCTTTAATTTGTCAGTTGTGGAGTGCACATTTTAAATAATAAATGGGAAATCCAAATTCCTTTCTGTTTTTTCTTAGGATCTGCTCATGATCTGTTTCTGATTGTCTCCTGCTAGATGGGAATGAACACGCTGATGTATGTTCACAGGCTCTGATATAGCATTCAAAGCAGTTACAAGTTGTTTTGTCAACAATATGCCTTTCAGTTTTACTCTTAAAACAGGACCAGCACAGCAATAAATTGAAACTTCAATATTCACAGTATTTCATGTTCTGATAAATAGACACAGCAAGCCTAGTTATTTTTTAATATTCCCACTATGATGAAATAAGTTTAGCTGAATGATTCTGTAGAGATGAACAGTCTTGGCGTACTGAGCCAGGAGAATGGAACCGTGCAATGCTAAGTAAGTTCACTGATTAAACTATAGAAATTACACCTCAGGCTGTGCTGTAGTTGTACCTTCCTATAAAACTATTCTTTTCATAATACACCTGATAGACACAAGGCAATATAAAAATGTCAGTCATTCAAATTCAGGTATTTATACACACATTTCCAAAAGTCTTGCCCTATTTTTCAGGTGCTAAAATAGAGGCTGAAAAAGTTGCTTGAGTAGCACTTTGATCTAGCAATCAGTGACTCTTGTGGTAGTCAGATAGGATTACTGAAACTCCAAGGTGAATTTGTAAAAGGGTTAAATTTTGAAAAGGTAGTGGGGGGGGACAAGCCAGAAAGGATTTATTGTATTTGAAATTGTTTTCTGTTGAGACAGTAGCAGTGTGATGACAATAACACCAATTTTCTTTTTTAAACTGGATCTAGGCTTCTGAAGAATTTTCATATCCTCTGGTAGAACCTGTTGGAAATCTGTCCACAGGACTCCAGATCATCTCACCTGAAAAACTTAGACTGGAAAAATTAGTGTCATGATAAGAAGTACCCACTGTTTTCCAAGTCCCTTGTTCCAAGACTTTGTTTGACAAGTTCAAAACAGTCCTCCTGTGAAGACGTGACGAGACTTTGAAGAATTAGAACTCAAGTTCTCTGTCTTTAACTATGCTGGTTCTTTATTCTCAGAGATTTAAAAAACTAGCTACTAGTTTAAAATTGTTCATAGAGAACACTTTTGATAGGAGAATATGCATGAAAATGCTCTAGAAACTCCCTCTGCTGCATACAAACAGAACTAAATAAACAGCAGCAGAGTGGCTTTTGGTTTTGATTTTTCTATATTCTGGAAAACTCTCCCATGGACAGACTAAGTACATGACATTTCAGCCTGCTCTGAGGAGCTGAAGGTTAGTAACTGGGAGGAAGAAGAGAGAATTAAGATAAAGGTTGATACCCAATCTAAATAAATATTTGAAGGCTCTTTAACAATTTCAGCCTGTCGATTTTTTCAGTGTGCAAAACTATTACATGCAAAGTAAGGTGCTGAACACACATATTTCCTTTGATAAAATGAGTCCATCTCAATTCTAATACCCGCTTGACACAGTTTAAGAAAAAAAAAAGAAGAAAGAGTTGGCTGAACAAAACAGAATTGTTTGGTTCTATTAAGAAATGTCACCATTTATCTAAGTAAAACTGTTAAGCTGTAACCTGTATCTTTTCTTTCACCTTGGTGTATGTCAAGGGTAAAGGTTCAAACCAATCCTTTTCATGTACATAATCATGGACTGCAATTAATTACAATCTAGTTCTTTTAAAAAGAATCCATTAAGAAATCATACCGGATGAACAACCACTAAAGTAGCAAATTTGATGCATTAAGAATTACAGGCTTGCCATGTAACTTCGTGTAGTTTTACCAACACGTAGAAGAACATTAAGTGTAACTCCTGTGTTATGGCAGTATTCACAGAAATGAAAATTAGAGGAAAAAATTAACATAGAACTAAACCAAGCCTCTATCCTTTTCATTAAGAGAGAACATTGGCTGTCATTGCGCAGCAAGGAAAGCCTTTGCACGATCTTATGACAAAATGTTTGATGTTAAATAACGGTTTACAAACTGGTAAGTGACCACAAAATACTGCAAACCAGTTTTTAATGTGGAAAAATTGTCTTCCATAAAAGAATATAAAATAAAAAGAAAAAAAGTAATTTATTGCCCTGGAAGAAGATAAACTGGGTCTAAGCAAGTTATCTGAGTTCTTGTGTAGCATTGCAGCTGCCACAAAGCAGCCCTGGTAGGCTGCTCACTAAAGCATTGGGCGGTTGAGGCCCATCAGCCATTTCAGGTACCTAAACAGTTGATGATCTGACCAGGAATCTGGAGGGTGAAGTAGGAAGATATGTCTGAAATAAAAAAGTACGTTTGCGAGAATGATGACAGTAACAAGAATCACGAGAGCTTAGATTGAAGACCTGTCTGTCTGTCTCTTGGCAGAGATCAGTAGTGGATGGTAGAGTGTGGAGCTATGCAGGAGCTGCAGACATTGAGGCAGAAGCCTTTGCACCCACACTGCCATAGGCACTGCAGTGCTCAGCAGGGTGTTTAGTTTCCAAAGGGATGTAACTGTTTGCACTGTGTAAAGCCATTGAATGACAAATAAGAATGTTTTAACTGATTGCCATAATGTCTAGCCATTGAAGCAGATTCAGGGAGAGCCTTTTTTTTACTCTATATACAATTGTTAGCTATTAGCTAATGTTAGCTCTATGCTAATGGATCTAATAGGAATAAAATAAGAAAGAATTCCATAGAAATGGCTTGAACTATCACACTTAATAGGCAGTGGTAATCCTTCTGTAGTTTTTTTAATCACTATCAACTTCTATAGAAGTAATATTTTTCCCCTGTCAAATTTCATAGATTGGAAGTGTCTTAGAATTGTAATTTCCAGTAAATTTATACAGACTTTTTCATAGGAATACATATACTGCTGTGGGTACTGAATTAGAAAGTTTTAAAAAGGAAATAATTATAAAAGTAGAGCCTTCCAAGACACAGTCTTCATGGAATCAGTCAGTGGGAAGATTCTTACTTATGGTACCTCCCAAAATGTTCTGCCAGAACGAAAAATACTGTATTTAAGACAGAGATAAGAGAACGGTAGACTTTATTCTCTGGAAAAAAAAAGAGTGGGGCTTTTTGTTTGTTTTTTTTTTTTTTGACAGACTCACAAAGTAGAACTAGTGTGGTGGAAAGAGAGAGAGCTGCTATATCCTAGCAATGTTTATGGCAGTTAGGAACAGCTGAGGAATGTAGACAAAGGTTTCACAGTGGTTGTCTCTCATCTAAAAGGCCCCGTGGTCCTGCTCATGGGGTGCTTGACAGGGACCCAGGTTCTGGGGTTATGGTTCTGGAGCTGCAGGAAAGTGGCTGTGGGATGCTGTGGTCATCTACATCTTTTGAGGTTCACCTCTGCATCATCCTTGCTCTGTCATCAGACTGCTCTGTGGCTTTTACTCTCTAATGGTGGTGGTGGTTGTGGTTGATGTCAGGAGGCACAGAGGTGGCAAGTGCAGTTTTGTTATGAGTTGTACCTCTGCTAAGTCAATAGTTTTTGGAGAGAGAACTAGAACAAATGTCTGACTGGAAGAAACTACCCTAAGTTTAAGTTGCTTTTGTATCATTTAAATTGCTTTTCATCATTTGCAGGGTAGCTTTTTAGTAACAATCTTTGTCTTATATAATAAAAGCCTCATTCAGGAAAGCCATGTTTAAGTATGGTTTTAAGTACATGAAGAAGTTTCAACTTTTTTAAAGTGAGATGCTCCTCTGGATGGAGTGTAGCTGTATTAATAATTCCCTTTCAACATCTCTGGTGCAGAGTACTTGGAGAGGCTCTTTTGGTTGGTTGGGTTAGGGTTTATTTGTGTTTTGTTTTTGGTTTTGGTTTGTTTTTTTTTTTTACCTGTTAGGCCAGGTCATGTAGTTAGGAAAAAGCAGCCAAGTTTTCAGCACTGCAAACCTTCCTTTTAGTCAAGTTGAAATCTCACTTCTAAAAATGGAAGTTTTTGTATCATGTCCAGTGCTTTGAAAGTCCTTAGACTGTGAAATAATGAATTTATGTGTAAAACTACTAATGTGAAACAAAACATCTTCAGTAGCACTTAAATGCATTGTGGAAATTTTGAAAAATTTTCCCTAATATCATGATACTGTGATTTACATTTCCAGGTATACTGCAATCATTAAATATTGAGAGTTGGCTTCAAATACATCAAAATTAGGAACTACTTTGCACAACTTTTATGCTTCACTCTTCTTAAAAGTAATTGGAGTATTTAACTTTACTCTCCCTCTGTTTACTAGAAAATGCTATTTTTTTGACAATTGTAAAAATACTAAAGCAGATCAAGCAGTTATTTTGACAAAGAGATTGAAACATTGTTGCCTAAATTCCACAAATAAAAAAGCCAACTAAATAAGCACCCTGAGCAGATTTGCACGGGGACCTCAGTCAACCTTTATAAAGGATAATTACACTGGCGTTTTAACATGGGGCAAAGGAAATGATAAAAGTAGGGCATAAGAGACACTATTCCTATTTTGAGAAGACAGTAGAATAATTGGTAAGGGATTTTTATTGCTGCTTTATTATGCAGAGGGTTTTTTTTTACTTTCACTCTTAAGCCCTGTGTTTTGTGGCATGAATCTGGGCAGAGATCTCCTAATGTATTACTAGAACACTTTTGAAGTTGTGGATGTTTGTGCTTATTTTCATCCTTTTTTCCTCTTCTATATGGGTATAAATACAGGGCAAAACTAATTTTTTTAGGTTTGTACTGCTTTAATTTGACTATTTCTAGTGAGTAAAATTCTAGAATTAAAAAAGTGGCACTGTGAACATCTTGCAATCTTGAACTTCTTTTCCAGTGTTGCTGTAATACTTGTGTTCTGTACCGCACCATCATTTCATGAGATCTAAAGATTGGGTTACAGCAGCAAGTACAAGCAGCACTACAGAATTGGCATTTTAAAACCAAGTAATAAACATTTATTATATTTTGGCACATCTATTTATCAGTTTTAATTTTTCCAAAAGAAAGATTTTTTAACAAACTTGCTTTCAATGGGTTTTTGTTTTCTTGGCTTTCTTGTGCATTTTTTGCAAACAAAGATGGTGAAGGAACTTAGCTTTTCTAGATTCAGTGTCTGTCCTGGAAATAACATAAATTTATGTGCTGAAGAAGAGTTTCACTGTTAGGGAATAAACAATAAATATGCAAGTAATTGAGTAACTCTGTGGGACATTTAGTTATTGCCTTATCTTCTTTGCAAAAGATATTAAAAATTAGAAATAAAAAAATAGAAATTTTTCATTTAATCTTGCTTGCACTTTTTCAGGTCCCTTCTGATTAATTTAAAACACTTTAAAATTATTTTGAAAGGAGTCATTGTGTGCAAAATGCAGGCATGAATTACTAGTTTTGTTTTGGTTTATCTTTCAGGATTTGTGTGACAGAATTTCACCTAATGCTCTATCCAAACCAGAAAACTTAGTTTCAGCCCCAAATTACATCATTCAACCCTAGTAGAAGTTTCCTCCATTTCAACAAATCAAGCCCAAGTTTGTGTGACAGTGGATAGATGAGGTGAGCTGATGGGGGCCTGGGAGGCATTGCAATCAGAGTGGCAGGTGAGGCAGCTCTCAGTGAATGGATTTGAAGGACTAAATGTGAGGGTTTAGAAATGGAGGAATTGCCATAGTGGATTACAGCTGAAGTCCATAATGAAAATATCTCAAGTTTGTCAGTAGCTATCAGAAAACACATTAGAGAAGGGTGTACAAAAATAGGGGTAACAATCAAAAACAATCTGAGAGGAATTGTATCAATTAAGTCTAGATCTGTTTTACAAAATCTGTTTCCTAAAGTTTGCTATTGGTAATCTTAACCCAAGGCAGTTTATCATGGTATAATCGAATTGCACACACATCATCAGACTGGTATGAGTTTTCTTTTCCTATTTTTTAACCCCAGCTGTGGATTAATGCAGTTAGACAATGTGTTCCCTGTGAACTATGAGTTATCTGACAGGAGATACTGATACTAAGATGAACAGCAAGGACTACTTTTAGTGTAATCAAACAGTTTAATTGAGTTTGGGACATTTGCTTTGAGTTAGCTATAGTGGCAGGAAAAAATTTTATGGAAAGCTGAACCTGCCTGTACTAAAATTTGCTCTTAATATGGAGGCTCTTACAAGGACTGGGTAGCTGCAGAGTACCCACATCGTACAAATATTTGTGATTCATTTCAATTGGTCTTTTAAGTTTTTAAAATCACATTTTTCCTCTTACTGCACTGTTTTTGCCAGTGTAAAGATCATAGGTTTTATTTGATTATATTTTGGTAATCTGTTAAATGAGACTGGGTCACCTTGCACCACGCAACGTTTCACTACACTGCTAAAACTTAATGCCATCTTTTTATCTTTCACTGAGTGGATGTCAGAGGGCACAACATTAATATAAGACAGGCATTTCTAATATTTCATGAATGGCCTTAAAAAAATCCCCCCAAACTTCAAAAAATAAACCTAGGAAGTAAAAATTGACACTAGGCTGGTGAATTTAGTCACCTTTCTCAAATGTTGAATGGTTTTCCATGTATGTATCTCATCTATCGCAAGACCTATTTTTTGTCAGGCAAGGCTATTGACAAGCGCATGTGGTTTCCTTAGTTGAATATATTTTTTTTCTCTTGAGGTGGGAGGATGGAAAGATTTCCATGAAAAAGTGGTCAAGAACTGAAGGTAATGCCCCAAAATAAGACCAGTAGCTTTTCAATGGATTTAAATTCACTATTAAAAACTGGGAGGCCTGGGATTTTGTGCTCTCTTGTAATTTTTTTTTATTTACTTTACTTCCTGTGCCTTAGAAATTAGTCTATATTTTCCAGTTCTACAGCATTGTCAGGTAGGTTAAATCAGGACCTTATGAAGTGTTCTAAAAAAAAGTACATACTATTAGTAAATAATGGAGCCTTTGCCTCTGTCTTTTTGTGTACTGCATTTATCAAATGTGCTATTCCAAAATCATGTGGCAATAAATACAGATGTGGATAGCTATGTGTACATTTATACTTTTTTATGTTATATGTCTACAAATTTATTTAGCTATATCAGAATGTTGGGTTAAATACAGCTTTTTGTAGCAATATCTTTGCATGCTAATTTATATATATGGAAGAAAATACATAGTGCTTATCTGCTAAGACGTGAGGGTGATGTAATTTTTTACATTCTGTGATACTTAGGGGGAGAAGAACTCTAGCAAAATTCTGAGCATTAATACTTGGTTGGACTAATTGCGCTGTTAGGTTAAAGCATAAGAGAGAGAGGGATAGCTATAGTGGTGTGCAGGACTTGAGCAGAATTTATCATTTAATAGACTGGATAATGTAGTGATAAAATGCATTAATGTTTCAACTCTAAATATTCATGGCCAAAACTTGATTAAGGTAATAGTGAAACTTGGTGTCTAATTTATATGTAATAGTTTTGGAAAACAAGACCTTTAAGATCATCAGTCCAGTCATCTATTACTGCAGATGCCATGTCATGTAATCTCTTCCCTAAATTTGTTGAATTCCATAAATTTATGGGACTCCGTGCTTAGTGTTGATTATCTGCACAAAATTGATATTTTATTTAGCAAAAATCAGTGTTAATATGTTCACTTACATTAGCATGCTAAAAATTTAGAAATTAGTAGCTAGACATACTGGTTAAGTAAACAGTTTGAGGGAATTAATTCATTCCTGGTTTTTAAAATAAGTTTGCAAAGAACTGTCACTAGTTTTTTCCGTTCCCACAGTTCTCCCATCTTTAAGTACAAATGCAGATCTACCTTCAGTATTGGCAACCCCCTCCCCTGGAATTAGGTGGTTTTAACAGACTCCTTGATTTCTTTATAAAATGTTGGCTAAGATAGGTGGCTTTCCAGGCAGATTTTGTGAACTAATAAGTGACCTTTACCACAACCAAATGTCACTGTTGAATTTCCTCAGCCCTTTAGACTCAATAACTATGTTTTGTTTGTTTTGGTTATTAATGTGGGTTCTTTTTAATTCCCATATGCAAATGTAAAAATCTATCACATATGACAACATCTAAATATATGGCAGTCCCGAGAGGACCTTGGGTCCATAAACCAGTAGCTTTATTATGTAATGCTGCATAAATGCTGTATTTTCATCTGTGACAGATATAATCTTGAACCTGTATTTTTCATGTTACTTAACTGTTTCAAAACATCATGTGTGAGAGAACGCATCAAAATGGAAATTGCTTCTACAGAGGCAGCAATAAATATTGGTAGGGTATATTGCACTGCTGGGCTCCATGTGTTTTAGGATGTTCTCAATTCTCTTGCCCTAATCAACACTGTAAATACGTCCTGCATTTTCTGGTCATCCATTTGTTGGATTAGCAATTTGATCCTTGCAGTTTCTACCATACATTTTTACTCTTTACTGTATATAGTCATAGTTATATAACAGCATCTCCTAACAAAATTACTCTGAAACCTCCTGTCTTTTCCAGTTGTTCAAAGAAGGGAAAATCATGCAAATTCTGTGCATTATATGTAAGTTAACTTGTAGTTATTTGAAGATTATCTAGTTAAACTAAGAAAAGTCTTTACATTCATGCCAAAGTCTGTATCCCTGTGACACAGAAATTTGCCATCTTCTCATTTAAACATTGGGATGGGTTATGTTTTGTTTTAAAAAAGGTACTTACTGTGTAACCTCCATCAGAGAGTAAAATAGTTTATAGTGTGTTATTGAAAAGTATCAATATTTGCAGTGATATGTGATATAAAAAGGAAAAAGAACCAACATAGGTTAAATATGTCTGATTTTGACAATTTCATTCAGGAGGTTTTAGACAAAGTTGTGGGCATATTGCTTTTATCGAATACTCCCTGAAAGGATTTTGCTTAAGTCATTTCTCCTTTAAAGTCTTTATAAACATGTAGTTCATGTCCCATTTTTTATCTACTGTCTCCTTGATGCCATTGAGTTAGAATAGAATCATAGTTCCCCATCTTGTCTTTCAAGTTAGCATAGTACTGTGATGGCCATGTACCTTATTTAGTTTTAGGGCCCTTTATTGTGTCAGTGATAACACTGTGTTTCCTGTGGAACCTGAGTACACTTATGAATGACTTTCCAGCACCAGACATAGTATATACCAATTTTCTATTGTATACTTTGTGAATCAATATGGATTTTAATTAACATCCTAACAAAACTATAGTTATGCTCAAAGGTCTCTCTACCCATGTATCTTGCCGGAGACTTGGTCTTCAGCAAGTTCCTATCACACCACACATTGTCAAGAACAACCATAATTGAAATCGCTTTTCATTTATCCTGAGGCAAAGGCATTTTTCTTTTCTTTCTTTCTTCTTCAGTAGATATGCACAGAAGTTTGCTAACTGGGGGGATGGAGCTGCAAACCTACTATAAATATCAAAGGTGACTTGATAGAGATTCTTGGAAGAAATTTCCACCATACTGGAATGCAGTGACACTGTTTCATTCAACTGCTTTTCCACATTGCATTACATTAATGACCGCCTTGCAGGTTTCTTGGCAGATGAGAAGAAAAGGAAAGTTGGATGATGATTTTGAATGAAAGAGGATGAAGATGAACTGTTAGCCTTAAAGCTTGTATGAGGTAGTCGGAACATGAAGATCTGTGAAATAGGTCAGTACTTTTGTCTTCTTTTTACATCAGTTGTTCTGCAGACTGCTTTTACAAATGTTTAGCTTATATTCAAACACAGCACTGATACTTCTGTGTCTTCCCCTTGACTGTACACTATCTGAGATTATTTTCAGATGTTTTATCCCTTCTGTCAAGTAGCTTTTGAAATCTCTTGTGCTAATAAGCATCTGATAGATCTCACCAGGAGTTCTTGGCTTTATCTTTAGTCTTCCTTCATTCTAACAATTCTGCCTACAGTACATACTGTTCACAGGGTAGATCTTGCATATTGCTGTTCAGCTGCCAGGCTCTTGAGTAATAAACCTTGCATTTCATTTCTGAATGAGTGTAAATTACAATTTTAGGAGTGTTCTTCCTCTGACAGGAGGCAGAGTCCAATGCCACCTCCTTGACCATGGTGAAGAGTGCACAGCAGTCTGGAAAATGACTTTATCACATATCAGTTGGTTTCTTAGGATGCTTTCAAAAATTACACCTTATCTGACAGTTCCTTCTTGAAGTGGAAGAGCTTTTGTGGTGCTCCTTGTGGTTCTTTCATATGGGATTTGGGAACTTGGACGTTCAATCCACAATGCCATTTCTTTTCAAGGTTCTGTAACCATTCTGCTAAAAAAGCAAGTTAGAATTCAACACAGTTTCAAGTAATACACAACCAGCTTAATAATGATTTTATTACTTAATCCAGTTAGACTTTGAAATGTTTTGCACTGTTACTTAGATTTGAGAAGTTGAATCCAGTATTAATCAAAACCAGAAAGCCCATTTGCTTTTACTGGATTGTGTTTGGTGTTCACTTGTCTAAATACTGCATTATTGTTATTTGCCCAAGGTCTCTTTGGGTCTCTGAAACTGAAATAGGATTCCCTATTCCTCCCATCTTACAATACCCAGCAATTCCAGGATGATCGCTTACATTCTTTAAGGCTTTCAACTAATGTTTTCCACTGTGAACACACAGACAGCATTATATGCAGTGGCAGTGGGAAGGAACCCCAGATTTTATTAATATCATATATACATTATCTATTAGTTTCTTTCTGTGTGTTTTCTGGCAGCACTTTAAAAATTGCCACAAGTTACCTGCATGGATTAAGGAAAGTAGTGATACTGCTGTGTTATAACATGGACTGAACCTTTTCAGTATCTGCATTATTATTGTCATTAAATTCATTAGTCTTGAGGATAAAACTTTTAAATGATTCCATTTACTTACAGCAACTTATACTTTTGCTTAATAAGTTTTTTTTTATCAGATATTACTGTCAACTGTGCTGTATCTAGTACAAATACTGCTTATACACCATCACATTCTTAGATGTCATTTTATTAGGAGCTGCTGGCTCAGCAGAATGAGAATATTAATCTAAAAAAAGTGTATTTTTTTCCCAACCAACGTAAACAAATCTATCCTACTTAGAGCTGCAGTGTCAATATTTTACGCTGCGTGTGTTGACTTATTCATTGTGGTTTTTGGCATATGGGACAACTCTGAAGATTCCATTTCTGGCCTTTCATTTTAGGCCACTTCAGGGTATTTTTGGCCCTTATCTGAGATATTTTTTCAGCCCCTGAATAATTTTCATGCATACTTAGATATGCATTCTGAAATTCTTTAGAAATTCTGTATATTTAGACACAGTCTCATCTTGAACTAAACATTCCCTCCTTGGTGATATGGAGAGTGGGTACTCCAGTGTGTTTCATTCTGAACAAAAGCTTTAGCAATTAAATTTTGTCCCATGTTCTAGACAATGTCTACAACTGCTAAAGCTTTTCGAGCTTTGACCTCAGCTTGCAGATGGTCCTCTGATTGCTGGAAGAGGAAAAACTTATATCTACCTTGGAAGGAAGGAAAGTTTGCTGAGCATTTCTAGCAAAAGACAGAGATAGCTTAAGATCCATTTTTGTCAATGCTGGGTTCTTTTCAATACCAAAATGTTGTAAAGGCTTTTTCAGTAGGTAAGTTTTAGCTTTATTACTTCTGTGTTTAGAAGACCATTGTAGGATCATTATGTCAGTATTATTCTCACTCACACACCCATAGAAAATATTAAGAGTTTCTGATGCATATACTAGCAAAGAAATGAAACACCGATTGCCTTGTCCAAGATTTTCATTAGAAACACACTTCTCAGGTGTAAATCATCAGTTCTTTACATGTATCTCTCATTCCAGAGCTCATTCCATAGCATCATTATACTGTTGTATGTCTGATAGAGCCTGTCAGTGATAGCCTCACCATGAAATCAGCTTTTCCAGTTAACTTCTTGTCTAGATTTGTTGTTTCTGCTTTCTAGAATGTAGCAGGTTTGCTTAGCTTTATCCTTTGAAAGTACTGGTTCTTGCTTGGAACTTCCTGGCCATGCTCTCTGGCTTTTCACCCCACTCCAGTTCAAAATATCATTACCCAAAAAAAAAAGATGTTTGTGTGTTTTATATCATCAAAATTGTCTGGTTGAAGACAGTGCCAAAAAAAGTTATTCTTTTATGAAGGTGTTTACTGCTTCTGTGAATAATTCTTCTTTGATAGTGGTACTACTGTAATTTATTTCTTTGTCCCTACCATATGTGCTCTGTAGGTTTTGCTGATTGTCTGCAAAATGATGCAATTGTTGCTTTTCTCTCCTCTGTGTTAACCCATGCATTTCCACATGATAGTTGTCAAAACAGGTACAACTCCAAGAGGTGTTTTTGTTAAATTCCAGCTTGAAATTTCTATCCTGTTCTGGTCAATGCTTCTTGTAATATTTCTTGTAATATTTTGAATTCTTTCTAATTTTAAAAGTCTATTGGCTTCTGTAAGTATTCATCCTTTCCATCAAACAATTCTTGCCTTCAATAATGTCCACTAAACTGCGCTGGCTTCCTCTTTCAATCCAAGAGCAATTCTAAATCCACTTCTCTCTGATTTCAATTTGAACAGTTATGTCACTTGTTTTCCTTTATCGCACAAGTGTAGAGAACAGCGTTCTTCAAATTCTGGAATAACTTCATAGCCACCTTCAACTGAATTTACTGAAAGCTGATATGTGTATCCTGTGCTTCAGAGACAGTTGATATCTAAAACACCTGACTACCTTTCTCTTTTGCTGGTACCTTTGTCCTGCGGATATAGAATTTCACTCTTATTAATTATTTGGGGAAGAGAGTGTTGATTTGGCACCATATTTGCTCTGTTTATTTTTGGAAAGTGTTTTACTCTTCTTCCTCTCACTCCTGTATGACGGTGTACGCAGCGAGACTTCATCACCTGACGCACATGAGATCACTTTATTCTGTATCTTTCTCCAAAATGAGTATTCCTCATCACTCCTGCAGATGACCTGTTTGAAGGGACATATTAAAGACACAAGGAAGGACAGCACAAAGGTGAATGCCATGATATCACCATTTGTCTGTAGTCTTATCACCTCTTGTAAGCCTATCATCATTGTGTCAGTAGTCCAGTGACAATCTTGGCATGTGAGGGAAAATTTTCATTAGTTTCTGTCTTTCCCTAGTGGTAGCCCACCACAGTAGCAGCAAAAGTTATTCTACTGGCTTAGCTTCACCCAAAGATCTTTGCTTTAATTAGATGATCTACCTATCACTGATTCTGTAGACCTTAAGTGAGAATTATCTGGGAAAATGCGGGCATGAAGAATTCCCAGGTCTACTACCAAGTATGTGCACATGCTAGATCTAATTCAAGATACTTCAGAGATGGTTTTTTTGCAGTTTTTTTTTCAAAAGATCTCCCCTCTGTCCTAATCGCAATACCTCTGATACCCATTTTCCTTGCCAGCCTGAAGGGAACTGGGAGGGTTTGAATGGTGCACAAATGGCCAGAATTCTCTTGGCCTAGCGACAAAAGTGTTTTGGAATGGGACATCCATCACCAATAAATAGCAGGGAAAAGGGTTCTTTATCAAGGTTGCCCTGTCAGAGTCTGATTCACTACAAACAGGCTGAGATCTGGTTTTTTTTAAGGATCTCAGTTACAGCCTGAGAATTACCTAATTTTTTTTGCCAATATCTTAATGAATAGGAAAACAAGATTGGGTGTTTCCCAAAGATGATACTAATACTTAAGAAAGTATATGTTGCAATGGAGGAACATATTACTTATGGAGAAGAGCAGCTTAATCTCACAATGTAAAAGCTGTAGCAGTTGATTCTTGTAACCTCTGAAAATTAAGAGGGGGGGGCTGTTGAAGAGAGTAAGTCTGGGCAGCTCTCTAGTATAGTTCTAAGATATTCTAGGGTTTTAGAATAATAATTTTAAGGAAGAACACTTCTATTTCTCAGGTTAATAGAAAAGCAGAGAGAAACCCTAAAATATCACACAAATCTGTGATGACCTTGATAATTAGCATTATAAATCCAAGTGCAAAGGCAGCTGGTTCTAAAATGAGTGCCACTAAGGCAGACTCTTCACAGGATTAGTTTTAGTTCTTGAATTTTTTCTCTTTTACACTGATTGCTTCGAATGATGGGAGAAATTGGAAACATCTTTGTTATTCAGTAGCCAAGTATTTTATCCTTTTTAGAAGAAATAGAAATGGTAACAATATTTATGTTACTATAAGTAACATAAACTACAGTAGCATAAATATTGTGATCCTTTACTGTAGTCCCTTCCAACATCACCCATTCTGTGATTTACCAGGACAGTTACCAAAATGAAATTATTAATATAGTTGTCTTTGGTATAAAAGGGATTAGAGTAAAGGGACTAACATTCCTGTTTATGAAATAAATTAAACTTAAGACTCTGTCATATGTATAATTTATGAAAATACATGTTCATATATTTGTGTAGTTCATACTTATAAACAGTATATATATAAATGGCCCTTCTCTTGGTGTCATTCTTAGGTGACTTTTTGTGGCACCCTTTTCTAGGAATTCTGGAGCTGACCTCACTCTTTAATGCAAATATTTAAGAAAAAAATACTTAGCTCGTGTTTAAAGAAAATAGTCTCATATGGACTGCGGAGAAGATGTATTTAATATTAAATGCTAAGGCTACAGAGAGTCTAAACATTGTTTGTCCATACTAGAATTAAAACACATTATTTGAAAGATTTACAGAACTTGATTTTAAAATAAAACACTTGTTTCTTGCAAAAGTCAAGTTACCTCTTGTGGAATGAGTTAGGGCCATCTAGAAAGGTCCAATCTTCAGCCGTTATTTTTTTCTCTCATCTGGAAGTTGAAGGAGAGTACCACAGCTGAAGTAAAGAAAATGTTAACCTAAGATATTTCACTTTGCTTTGTACTGAAGCAGACCAAAATTGCTCCTGTTTCAGGTGAGAAAGGTTGTCTCCAATGGATGGACAGATATTAGGAGTTAAGTGTGGTAAATCTTTGAAACAGTTGAATCTGCAGCTCTGCTTATGTCGCTGGTTTTAGACAAGCACTCTTTATAAGGGTGTATGTTTTCTTCCAAAGTGAGACTGCAATAGGACTTTGTAATTTATAAAATAAATATAAATTTATAAAATAAATATGTATAAATATATATAAATAAATATATAAAATTTATAGTTATCATGGTGTTAGTGATGGGAAGCTACCAAAAATCACAGATTGGGATTGATGCTATTAGTGGTTCACTTCACTGTTAAAACACACAATTTATGTAAACAATGTTTATGTGTCTTCAGCAGGGTTCTACTCAGCTTAGTTATTGCATCTTATCGCTCACATAAGAATATATTTTATTTCATAGTGGTGACCTTCCAGTATATTTTTTTGTTCATTATTGTTTAACCAGACAGAGAAAATTAACGACAGAGGCTTATATGCATTTATATATGTCTGTGTATATGTATCAGTGTATGCATACATAAATATGCACTTACATATTTACATACATGTAGCACATATATATGTATATATACACATATGTATATGTACACATTTGAATGTCAAAGCATCAAATGTAGCACACAGTAGGTTACGCATGAAATCTGTAAATCTACTGTCAACAGTCAATATCGCTAGTCCTTCCCCCTTCCTCAGGAATTTAGTGCTTAATGTGATTCTTTTGGCTTAAAATTGAAGAATTTTATTAGTTGCTAAAGCTATTCAGTAAAAGGGTATTTCAAAAAGAAACGTAAATTGTAAAATGCAGTGGGACACTTACTGAACTGTTGGTATTGTTTTGTCAAAAACTGATTTAAAATGAGCTAGAAAATTGCCGAACCATCAAAGTATGGGATGTGGGAAAGTTAATATATTAAAGAAACACTATCATGAGAAGAAGAGCTATTTTAAAAATGATATTTTAAGAAATTCACTTATATAGAGAATAGGGCAAAATCATAATCTTTTATGAGCCCAATAAAGACTACCTAGCTACTCCCACTTGATACAATACTTTTCTTATTGAACTTAGAAAAAAAATCTACTACAGAGGACTTTTTTGTGCAATATAGGTTTAGTTAGCTTTTTAACTTAAAATGGAAGAATGATGATACTCTGCTTTGAACTGATGAGGCTGATGCACAGTGCCCTGGACCAGCATGTGAATGGAGTAGTGTATGTAGGGGCAGGGCTGGTGCCCTGCAGTCAGGGTGTTCTGATTTGACTTGCTGCACTGGCTATACTGACAATCTATGTGGTTTGGGAGGGGACTTATAGTAGTGCCTGCTTTAAAGACAGAAATATGCTTTTCTTTCTTCAACAAGACTTGGGGTTATAATTTTTGCTTTTGAGACGGGCTGCACAAGTAGCTGAACAGGAAGTTAATCCTTCCTGTTTTATTTGATGTGGCTTCTTGAGACTGGTCCACTGTATAGGATGATCATGAGGCATTTTGGAAGATGATTTTACTTAAGATCACTTGTTAATGTTTGTTTAAATAGTTACCTCAGGCATTTAGAGTACAGACAAAAGATAAGAACAATTAGTATTTGTATTTTGCTTTGTATTTTTGTCATTTGTGGTTCCTCTGAAAATAACCTGCTGATAGTAAGACACAGTAAAATATTTGCATTTCCTAGTTCTCTTACTGTGTGACTCCTTTCTACTTCAGTCTATTCTTACATGTCCTTATTTGTGGTATGTAAGTCACTGCAAGGGTGTGGGCTGTTTAATTCCTATTAACCTGTTGAGCTGTTAAAAACTTATTACGATGTGTTAGAAATATGGATTTTCATGCAAAGTTCAAATGCAAGAGAATACTTTATAAGGAAACCTACCCTTAGTGGAAAACCAAGTTGACAGGACCTCCACCTGAAATTGTAATCTAAAATGATTTCAAGCCCCGCCTAGGATTGTTGCATCTGAAGCATAATGAGTCTCTTTGAAGTCATCTGGCTTTGCTTATTTGACAGTATTTTAGAGACAATCTAAGCCTTGTTCATGTTGGTAAAAAAATTCCCATGGATTTCTGTGGACTCTGAGTTTAACTCCTATTTAACAACTGTTCTCAGTGGTCTGTGGCTGCTCAGAGGTACTTCCTCTTCCATGTACTGCCACTTGTGTCTCTGGGTTTCCACTTCTCACAAAAGTTTGTAAGCAAACCCCATGCAGCACAGAAGGGCATTTGTTGGAAACACTGGGATTGAGTTTGAGTTGGCCTCAGAGAGGTCTTCAGAGCTAGAAGGAATGGAAAGACCTGAGGACGTTTGACAGTATCCTCTACACATTTACAGTACTGAAAGAGCATCTCTCTGAAACTGTTTTAAGGGGAAATTATTACGTCAAAATATATTGCTTACATTTTTAATCAAATTTTGCCTATCCTGTCATCTTTGGCAAGCATTAATTAACTTGAAAAATCTTGCAGTCTGTGCTTGTTTATAACATGGTGGCTATAGTTAGAAATTAGAGTACCGTTCCTAAAGTGCAGCCTGCCTCCCCGTTAAGAAAGTCTTTGTTTCCCTATAAAGAGCCTTGTAGTGGCTATAACACTTTTTGAAAAATACTCCCTGTGAGCCATCTAAGAATCAACACAGAGTTCAGATGTGTTTTCTTCCTTAGGAGCCCAAGTCTACCTTTCACCCATCTCTGCACCCTGCTCTCTTCTCCCCACCACTTGGAGAAGAATGTCTGAAAACAATTGTCTTCTTACCATTTGCTCCCACCTGCTCTGCTCCTCTGTACCTAAGTGCCTCCCAGAAGCAGTTGAAGGGTTCTCCTAGGGAAGGTGGGTCCAACTGCTTTAGCAGCTGAGACCCAGCTCTCTCCTTTGGCACAGACAAAGCAGATGTCGCTCATCAAAATACATTCACCACGGTAAGCATGGGAAAATGAGCCGATGGGAATGTGATATGAATACCTTGGAAAACTGCAATTATGATTAATGCTTCAAGTGCTATTTACTTTAACATTTGACCAAGACAACACTGCTAATTTCTTTTAGCTCAATGTGAAATTTAGAGTCTAATTGTTCTAATTGGCAGAAAAGGGAAAGCTGCCAAAAACACACATTATTTACCTCCCCCTTGATTCTGTTGACATCACTGAAATTGCACAGGATACTAATTGTTAAAGAAAGTTACTTTTGGGCTTCAACTTCTTTCTGCAAACATCTATCTCTGATATAAAAGCTCAGAATTTAAGATCCTTGAACTTAATGCTGTGAAGCAGATGAGATGAAAAAAATCCATAACTCATCTTTTGCAGCTCTACAGTGTCATGCAACCTTGGGGATAGTGGCTTAATTGATCTTTACAAATTAAAATCACAAATGAGCCAACCACTAGGAAACAGCAGTAATGGCTAAAGGAAAAAACATCTCTGAATTTGATATGGACCATTTAAGTATCATAACCTATAGAAATAACATATGAAGCCTTTGGAAAAAGTAGTTCAGCGCTACCACTGAACATCTTCAGACTCAGACACTTATTGAAGATTATACACTGACATGAGAGTGGACTGGTCTAATCTAAAATCCATTAGGCTACCAGATCTATCATTAAATCAGAAAATCCACCTCTTTGGTCCATAGGCTGGTGTGATGCATGGATGGCAGAGTGATGTGGGGGAACCTCTCACTGCCATGAAGATGTTTATCATTGTAATAGAGAACAAACTGAAGGCCCTCATGTAACATGCAGCAGAGACAACAGCCTTGATGTTCCTGTCCCCTACATCTTTTTCAATAAAAGGAAATTGCAAATACTTTTGGAAGCAGCAGGAACTAAGGGAATGGCCTTTTTTCTCCTCCATCCCTCCCAAGAATATACCAACCTCTTTGTAAAGAATTTTATTATGCCTCCTTTCACTGAAACCTTTGCCATCTTTAGTTTGCAAAATTCCTCTCTGTTTCTAATAGTACTTTTGTAAGAAGTGGTTTTGGGTTATACATGGCCTGTTTTATCCCTTTGCCATATATGAGACTCCAAATATATTTGCATTTGTCATACTTTATTTCTAGATCTTTTCCTGAACAGGCATTAATAAGAGTGAGATTTTAGAAAGAAAAAAACCCCTCCTGATGTTAGAAAGGGTGTGAAAATACCTGGATAATGTTGGGTGGGGAGGTGAACCAAGAAAATGAAACACCACATTCACACATGCACTTTCTATTAGGACAAGTTTTCACAGTATTTCATGAACAATCACCTAACTCAAAATGTCTTCTGGTGCAGATTGTTTAATTATATGTGTAAGCAGCAGGATTGCAAGGTCCTGGAAAACATTTAGTAACCTTTGAAAAAGTAGAATAGTGTTTCAGTCAGGTGGCTTTCTAATGCCAGTATTTTGTATAGATGAATCAGATGCAGTGGTGCTGGTTAGTGATACTGGTGGCATTGGCTGGGGTTATGGGCTGCTGCTTGCAGGCAGAGAAAGGGACAGGAGTCATGATAAGAGAGCAAGTACCTTCTATCAGTTAATGCTTAGCTGCATTTTTCAAGTGCTTATAAAGAAAAAGAATTTTTGATGTGGGTTTGGTCAATGTGAAGCTCAAGACCTCTTAAAACTGATGGATCTAGAGTTAGCCAACTGCCTGTTAACATTATTTCCTTTGTGCTGTCTGACATAATAGAGTATCAGAGAGCAGAAGCAATGAAACTTTTTGTGATTGTTTATGCCATATATGTTGCTTAACATTATGCGCTGTTATGATATGACCTCTCTTCAATAAGGCTGAATTGTAGTGAGTCCTTATTTGCATATGCATACATACTTTTTACATTTTTAGATATCAAAGTTTTAACGTAGTTTTCATTTTTAAGTTTACTAGAAGTGGCCCATCTGAAATATTTATGGCTTATGCATCTGCTAAAGAGTGATATCCCCTGTGTGTTATAGCCCAATGGTCATATGGGGTACTATGGCTTAATCTTTTTCATTTCAATTTGTGTTGTCTTGCTCAGGCTCTGGGTGAAGAGGGGTCATGTGGACAATGACACTGGATTAACTCATTAAGCCAAGGTGTGGCTGAGTCTTATGAAGGCCAATCAGTGCAATAGTTTTGGAGAGAAGATCTGTCAAAGGACAGACATTCTTGAAGTAATTTTCCAGTATTCTCCAAGCCTTTTTTTTTGCTTTTTTTTTCCTGTTTTTTTTTTTTTTTAAATTTAATTGTCTGTCTTATTTTTGCACATTTTAGGATATGCATGGCAATACTTTGGTAGATCATAAATCTGTATTTTGGGAAAAATGAAGGAAGAGGGTAGAGGATGTCTCTCCATTCCTCTGGCTCCTTTTTCTGTGCCAGTCTAAAACCTTCTTTGTCTCTTTTAGGTGTTTTGTCAACCTATACAGAATCCACTGCCAGTGCTATCACACACTGCACAGCAGAAAGAGCTTGTTTTATTCCTGCTTAGCACTGTGGATTCACACCCTACAAGAGTTCTAGTTGAAATTTGGCCTTGGAGAGCTGGCCTTCTCAGTTGGGGTGGCAGGGAAGGCTAACCGTTTCCTTGGTTGGAAGGCATCAAATTGAATAAACAGAAAACGGGGGCCTGGAGAGTGGGAAAGCTCTTGATGGTGATTAGTTGTCATCCTGCTTGTCAGAACAAATGAAGAAGAGGAGCACAATGTTTGCACTGTTTGAACAAGCCTCAGAGAGCAAATTAGATGGTAAATGTGATCATAATTTGCCTGCCTTTCTTGAAACTCCCATGGTGCTATTAGTGTTTTTCTTTTTTCAGGTAAAAAAGCTTTAACAAATACATACTTTTGTGGAAACTGGAGTGCACTGAGGTTGTTTACAGAGGTGGTGTGCAAAGATTTATGTGCTTTAAGTGATAGTGCTTACTATATCTACATATTGCAGGCTGGTGCAAGGTGTGTAATGCCAATGGAAAACGTAATGTATTTCAATATTACACATGATGTGGAAAAAAGATATAGATAGCTATCTATACATATATATATTTGATAGGTATGCATATGTGAAATAAGCTTGTGCCTGAGCTTTATGTTGTGCTTGGTTGAGTACTGTTGATAAGCCAATTATGGTGTTTTTTTGAAAAGTATCTGGAATGTAAATTCTTCTGTCCTATTATCCTGTGATAATGTGCAGTGGCAGCCTGTGCCCCTTGCTGAACTGCTGGCACACCTAAGGTGACCACAACTGTTACTAAATAAGAAAATCAGCACTTCTGTGTTTTGTGTATATAGAAATGCAGAATAACCTGTAGCATTTAGATAATGAGTTTGGGGTGGAGATGGAGAAATGCTACTTACAGTTTATTTTACACATGAAAGTATTTCACACATAGCAGAAATCGTTAGTGTAAACAAGTATCAATTAAGAGAACAAGTATGGGCATTGTTCAAGAATAAGTTAAAAGCCGTGATTTGAAAGGCTCTCTTAGGCAAAGACAGATGACTGGCAGTGAAAAGATTTAAAGTATTTTGATTGCCTTGCAATGAAATCTAAACCTGTGGAAACTAAAAAAAAGAACTGACCTTAATTAAAGACCTATAAGTAACAAAACCCCTTGTTTATAAATCAAGCACTTGAACTGTCATATCTCTGATTAGTAGTTACCCAATTAGACAGAAGAACATCAGACTGTCCTAAGTCAGAATTTTCCTCAATGTATTGTAAGAATAAATAAAATAAATAGTAACAATAATTGTAGATTCACTATATCACTATGACAAAAAGTAACAAGTGAATGTAAAGAGGAGCATATTTATTTTCATCTCTTTATAAAATCATTTTAGTATACCAGACAGCTCAGACTGGTGTTGCTGCTCTCTATCAAATTATATTCGCCCACACATCTCTCCTCTTCCTCTTTTATCCAGCTTGATGGGGTCTCACTGGTAAGGTACCTTGCCAAAGGGCCAGGGCCAGGGTGTCAACATTACCCAACACAAAAAAGAGAAACTGTGTCCTAAAGCAGAGAAGTGAAGTTCTTGCATGCTGGCTCTGACTGGCCGTGGTGCACAGAGCTTTGGGAATTACAGTGACTCTTGGAGTTTCCAGCAGAAATTTGCCTTCTTCCACATCATCTCCAGCAAGGTTTGGTGATGGACACAGATATTTTCTATTGATCTGCCGGGCCTACTTCAGGCAGAAACATGTAGTTTTTTTGTTCCTGTGTATTTTGGATGAGCTCAGAGCAGAGCAGTAGAGTAAATGGAGGAGTGTTTTACTTCAGTCGCTGAACAGTGCCAACTATTGTATTGTGCAAATACAAGTTGGTAAGTATATACTTTGGTGGCTAATGCAGTTTTTACCAATATTTTAATATACTGAAGTTCCAGTGAATCAGATGATGTATATAAAACAGCTGGCAACATACTAGTGTATTCCATATTGGTAATGCACGGTGACAAGTAATTACATTTCATTTTTCTTTATTGACTATTTGAGGCTTTAAATATTTATTCAGCAAGTTAATGTCTCCCTTTTGTTATTTTTAAAGATATGAGTACTTAGCAGGCTCATACACTAATGATTTTTAAGCTGTAATAGAAAGCACATAGGATATGAACAGTGATGTGAAATAGATTAATTAAAATCAATGTTATTTCAATGAATACTAATTGAATTATTAATGCTTGGATCAGGGTTTTCCCCCATTTTGTGATTATTCAGCTTGTTGGCTGATGTATGCATTTCTGTTGATGAAAGCCATTTCTCTATCTTCCTTGGTTGTTTTGTGGTTTTTTTTTCTTCTCTGCTGCCCCTCATTAAAGGAATATGTTATCGGTACCAAATTGGAGATAGGGACTTACTCATAGCCAATTTACTTTTTTCGGTGTTGTCTCTGTTGTCTTTTCCAATCCTGAGTACAATAACACACAGTCTGTTACAGAAGTAGCCTAAAAGCTCTTCAAATGTACTATGATCAAAAGTGGGGTCAGCTGGCGCTGGGAGGGCTGCAATGTGAGTCCGTAGCTGTAGTTGGGGTGGGCTGCCAGAAACTGCCGAGCCCTGGTGTCCAATACTATCCCTGCAAGCCCACTGCCACTGGGCTTCCCATCCCACTGGCCTCATGCACTTGGGTGGGTGGAGTAGAAGAGTTGCAGAGAACCTGCTGCCCAGCTCTGGGCTGAGGAAAGTTGTTCTCTTCTCTTCTTTGCCCTGACTGCTATTAATAGCCCTTCCTCCAGACTACTAGATCATATGATTTCAGCTGAAATACATTAAAAGTTCTTCTGTTTTAGTGCCAACAATAATGTGATAAAATTTTTTTGCCAGTTCTCTGTGGTTTTCGTTTTTGTAACTTGAAGGGATAAACTTGGGGTCCAAGGGAAAGATTGTTATTCCACTACTCCATTTTAACAACTGTATTATTAGAAAATAGTGTATTAAAAATATGTGATTCACCTCTTATTATTTAATGCAAACAGAACTGTTTTTTGTGTATATTTGCACAGAGCAGAGGAGACAACATCTAATGGGTTTTTTGGTATGTTTTCAGGAAGTTCAATGTTTTAGCAGGGAAAGAGAGCTGTTTCTGCCACAATAGTGCAGGTAAAATAAGGCATCTTTTTTTATTATTTTTTTTATTTTTTTCCCATAAATAACCTATGTTGTCCAGAAAGTGCAAAACAGTTTGAAAGTATTCCTGGAGTGGAGTGTTGTCAACAGGGTCTTGACAAATAAGCGGTAATATTTTGGACTGCTATGGAAGAGCTATAATTCATACTATTGAGACCTTTGGGGACAACATCTATGGCAGGAGCTTCCAGTATAGAGCTGTTGCAACACCTGTAG
Source organism: Neopelma chrysocephalum (assembly GCF_003984885.1). Classification (NCBI taxonomy): domain Eukaryota; kingdom Metazoa; phylum Chordata; class Aves; order Passeriformes; family Pipridae; genus Neopelma; species Neopelma chrysocephalum. Next base: position 16,910,401 of record NW_020897703.1, read on the forward strand.
AACATAAATAAGGAAGGACAGCAACTTGGTATATCATGAATCTTCAGAGAATCTAATGCTTTTGAATAGCATTTTTTTATATATTGTTTGCTGGATTACAGTATATTATCCTGGATTCTCAGATACATCTGAGCTTTAATTCTATCCTTTTCTAGCTAGCTAGGATTTGGTCTTCAGTTAAGGGGATTGTAAGTCTCAATAGTAACATGTGAAGTTCTTGTCTTCAGCAGTATCTGTAGTTCTATCAGTCAAGTGCAGTAGGCCTTTTTCCCTTCGCTGTGAATCAGCAGTACATATTATTTCAATTATTTATTACTTATAGGCACTGCATTCACCAGTTCTATGATTTGCATTTCTGTAATGCACTCTGAAACTTTACAGATTTGTTATAAAACATGGCTTAAATTGGAAAACATTTTGGATATTTGCCAACTGGTCCGCATCTTTCTTGTGTTGTGGGCCCCAAAACTGGACTCAGTACTCCAGGTGGATCCCACAAGAGTGGAGTAGAGGGCAAGAATCACCTTCCTCAGCCTGCTGGCCACGCTGCTTTTGATGCAGCCGTGACTGCAAGAGTACATTGCCAGATCGTGTTGAAGTTGGACTTGATAATCTTGGAGGTCTTTTCCAGCCTAAATAATTCTATGATTCTTGTCAACCAATGCTCCCAAGTCTTTCCCCTCAGGGCTGCTCTCAATCCATTCTCCACCCAGTCTGTATTTATGCTTGGTACTGCCCCAACCCTCATGTAGGTCTTTGCAGTTGGCCCTATTGAACAACATGAGGTTTACATGGTCCCACCTCTCAAGGGTGTCAAAGTCCCTCTGGATGGCATCCCTTCCCTCCTGCATGTCAACTGCACCACACAGAGTGATGTTGGCAAGGTTGCTGATGGTGCACTCAATCCCACTGTCCATGTCACTGACAAAGATGTTAAACCCTGATGGTCCTAATAGTAACCCCTGAGGAACACCACTCGTCACTGGTCTCCACTTGGACATTGAGGCCTTCACTGCAAGTCTTTGTGTGCAACTATCCAACTACTTTCATATCCACTAAGTGGTTCTTCTGTCAAATTCATGCCTCTCCAGTTTAGTCAATGATGTCATGCAGGACAGTGTCAAATGCCTTGCACAAGTCCAGGTAGATGAAGTCAGTTGTGCTTCCCTTATCCATCAGTGCTGTACCCCCATTATAGAAGGCCACCGAATTTGTCAGGCATGATTTGCCTTTAGTGAAGCCATGCTGGCTTGTCACCAGTCACTTCTTTATTTTCCATGTGCCTTAGCCTTGCGTCCAGGAGGACGTGCTCCAAGATCTTGCCAAGTACAGAGGTGAGTCTGACTGGCCTGTAGCTCCCTCAGTCTTCCTTTTTCCCTTTTTAAAAATGGGGATTATATTTCCCCTTTCCAGACAGTGGGAACTTTAGAAGAATGCCACAGCTTGTAAAATATGATGAATAGTGGCTTAGTCACCTAATCAGGACCTGAGGATGTGTCTCATCAGGTCCTGTGGACTTGTGTACCTTTGGGTTCTTTAAATATTCTTGAACCTGGTCTTCTCCTACAGTGGGTGGTTCTTCATTCTCCCAGTCCCTGCCTTTGCCTTCTGCGACTTGGGCAGTGGGGCTGGAACACGTGGTGGTGAAGATTGAGGCAAAAAAGTCATTGAGTACCTCAACCTGCTCCATGTCCCAGGAAATCAGGTGTCCCATTTCCTTCCAAGCAGGGCCCACATTTTCACTGGTCTTCCTTATGTCACTGACATACCTATAGAAGCTTTTCTCGTTGCCCTTGATATCGCTAGTCAGACTTAATTCTATCAGGGCTTTAACTTTGCTAACCTGATCCTTGGTTGATTAGACAATTTCTCTGTATTTCTCCCAGGTTCCCTGTCCTTGCTTCCATCCTCTGTAGGCTTCCTTTTGGTGACTGACTTTTGTCTAGGAGCTCCTTGTTCATCCACACCAGGTCTCCTGACATTTTTGCCTGATTTCCTCTTTGTTGAGATGCATTGCTCCTGATCCTTGAATATTAATGAACTTTCTTCAGCCACTCTTCCCTCCAGGGCTTTATCCCATGGTACTGTCCATGGAGAGTACTTGAAGAGTTCCCCTGAAGAGGCCAAAGTCTGTTCTCCTCAAGTCCAGGTTAGTGACTTGCTGTGTGCCCTCTGCAGTTCCCTAAGGATCTTGAAGTCCACCATTTCATAGATGCTGCAGCCAAAGCTGCCCTTGAACTTCACATTCCCCACCAGCGCCTGCTTGTTGGTGAAAACAAGGTCTAGCGTAGCACATCTTCTTGTTGGCTCCTCTATCTCTTGATCTCTTGGGGAAGGAAGTTAACCTCAGTGTATTCCAGGAACCTCCTGGATTGCTTATGCCCTTCGATGTTGTGTCTCCAACAGGTATCAGGGTGGTTGAAGTTCCCCATGAGGACCAGGGCTTGGGAACATGAGGCTCCTTCTGTCTGTCTGCAGAGGGCCTCATTTGCTTGGTCTTCCCAGCTGGATGGCATGTAGCTGACCCCCACAATTAATGTCATCTGTCCTTGTTCTCTCTTTAATCCTGACCCCTAAGCTGTCAGTCAGCTCCTCATCAATCCCTAGGCAGACCTCCACATGCTCCAGCTGGTCATTGACACCCCCTCCTAATCCTCCCTGTCTGTCCTTCCTAAAGGGCCTGTATCCTTCCATTCCAACACTCCAGTCATAGGAGGTATCCCACTCTGTCTTTGTTCTAACAATAAGATCATAGCCCTGCAGCTGTGTGCATGTCTCTACCTCCTCTCAATTCCCCATTCTACTAGCATTTGTGTAGGGGCATTTGAGTTGGTCCCTGATGAAGCTGACTTATTGACTGGAGTGGCTGGAATTCCTTTGTGCTGTTCTTCGGCTGCTCCCCTGCTGACTTGAGATCCCTCTCCAGGCTCTGAGCATCTCTTGCTGGCCCTGGCATCAAAATGGTAGGAGTGAGATGGATTGAAGTCCTCCCCTTATTCCTGTATTTCACTTTTTCTTTTTTCTTTTTCCTTAGTTTCTGCCCCTGCTGATTTCCACGTCTCTGTCACTTGTTCTGAATGACATTTCTGATATGTTCTGTAGCAAGATTTTAGTGATATCTAGCCATCCACCTAAGTAGTTACTTCATAACAGATAATATTCTTACTTTGTTTGGCAATAGCACTGGGAACAGCTTGGTGCAGTTATAAAGTGTCTTACAACTTGCTGTTGCTGTAGTGGAATGGCATTAATCAGTTGTCTAGAGGAAAGAATGAGATGACTCACATGTGGGACTTGGCATAATAGTGTCCAAGTCCCAAATGTTTCTTGCTATAAAGTTCAGTTCCCCACAGCCATTTCACATAACTTCTTTGTAGATGTTAGCTAAATACTGTCATTCTAAACTTGGATCCAACCCTAAAGATCCCAAAGAACTTGTTGTTCAAATGGGCTTTCCATATTTGAATATGACCACTTTTCAAATTCTTAGGCAAAGCATATAAGTTACTACAAAAGATTTACTTCACTGCTTCTCAGATAAGACATATCTAGGGTTCAAAATTCTTTTGTTTAAGTCTCTGATCTACGATATTGCTCAGATTATGCTTTGATAAAAGCGAAAGAGAAGAGGCTGTTTAGATTTGACTTCTTGACCGACTGCTATAAAACTAACTTTCAGCTCAACCTCAAACCCTTTTTATTCTTCCCTTGAATTCTCTTGCTGAATGATACATTGTAATGGGTGGGAATAACTTGTTGCATCCATCTAACTATGGATTCTTCTTCCAAGCTTCATCTTAAGAAGGATGGAATTGAGGAAGAGAGACTAAAGGATTCGTCTTGGGGTAAGGGAACTTATTTTTTTTCTCCTTCAGAATTATTTCTCTCAACTGAGAAGCTTTTTTCCCCATTCTAATACGTATGAGATTCTCCTGATTTGAATTTGATGTGTTTAATAGAATTCCCCTCTAGGGAGAAAAGAACACATCCTAGATCATCTTCATTTGAAGTTAACAGTAGACAGGAACTATTTCATGTGAAATGTCTGGTTTGTATTTCAGGACATATCTTTGTAATATTTTTGCTCATTATGCCAAAGGAAGATCTTATTCTTGTTGTCCTTTGCAGTTGGGATGAGAACTGTTTCAGGCAGTAATTGCTGGCCTGTTCAGTGTCCTGTACTGAGCCTCCACAAAAAGACAAGCCTTTCTAACTTGTTGGTTCATTGGTAGAGTAAATCATAATTCAAGTCTACAGATTGTCCAGTAAAGACACTTGGATTTGGCACTTATTCCATCAGGTACATGCTTTCATCATACTAACATAGAATGAACAATATAAAGCAAAGATGTTCTCAGTGCATTATTTTATGATGCTCTGCAAGAGAAAAGCTTTGAGATCCACCAACATGCTATTAGGATTGCTTGCATTTCCATCTTTATTGGTCTTCTGTAACTAAAATAATTTCCATTTGAAGAATTTTATTAAATGTTCTCTCTGATGATGATTCCTTTCCCTCTCTTCTTTGTTGAAAAAACTGTTTTCACTTCTTCCTGTCTGTATGGGGTTGACAAGACATGGGATAGCCATGCAAGAGAAGATAAAACTGATTTCTTTACCTGTATTTCTATAATTTCCAAGCTTGAGGATTGGCTCTGTCAGAATTCACCTTTGGTTATCTAAAAGATTCTTTATGCCTTGTAGGCTTGTAAATGCTATTTTTTGTTACTAATTTAAGGGTAAATAAATGAGAAAAGACTTCAGGATTTGGAATAATTGCTGATGGGGGGGGAGGGGAATAAAGAGAGGAGGCTTATAAATTCTTCCTAGACTTTTTCTGAGAAATACTTTTTCTGTAGTAACTTTTAGTCTTTTATGTATCCTCAGCTATGCCAGAATGCCTGAGCTTTAAATTGCCTAAGGTAATGAAAGGTGACATCAGGTGAAACTGGAATTTCACAGTAGGTCTAATGGGATATTTTCATGGAAGTCTGGTTCTGTGTACACACACCAGAAAGAATAGGAAACAAGTCTGTTATGAAAGGTTAAGAGAATGGCATGTACCCATTTGAAAATTATAGGTAAAGGTAGTAAATTTGCCTTTCAGTGAAGGATATTAAAGGGGTACCTACTATTATTTTGCAGAGGGGAACATGTAAAGCATGATCTTATCATGCTCCAAAAGGCCTGTTTGGACTTCATCTTTTTGTTTTTTTTTTTACTTTTTTTCTTGCTGGCTTGATATGGCTACTGTATAGAGAGTTGATGAAAGAAATAAAAGTTTAGTCATATTACTGGAGCGAATGAATGAAAATGAGTAATTTTAGGGCTTGGTTACTGATTATAACTGAATGACATCTGTCACAACATTGAATCGATACTCTGGGTCAGAGACTACAAAATGATTGACTCCCAGTGTGATTCCAGAACTGAGCTGGCCAACAGAGCAGGGGAGAAGTATGCAACACACAGAGGAAAATTAGGGAGTGAATAAGTAAAAGAAAAGATGCTCAAAGATGCTTCCTTTGGTGGCCTGGTTTCTTTTTAGGAATTCTAAACATATGCAGCTGCCAAGTGGAGACTAGCTGATTGAGAAAGGATAGGTTTCTGCTTATCTCAGAAGGAAATACTGCCTTTTTAAATGACAGAAATTGTGCAAGCATTTCCTACATCAGGAATCTGGACAGATGAAATTATGACTCCTGATGATTCAACATCAGCAGCTTTTCTGAACTCTAAGTCACTGGGATAATTTTGTCTTTGCTTGGAACATTTTGATATGTTAAATTTTTCTTCCATTTGCTCTATTTCAGTTTGATAATGATTTACTGTCTATTCCTTTTGTCTTGTATTTTGTCTGTGAAATTCTTGAGTGTATTGTCCTTGACAACAACTGGCATATGCCTTAGTTTTTGCCCATAGGTGTCAGTGCAAATGCTTGTAGGACTTTACTGATACCATAAACGTTTTTGCTCAGTCACCAAAATGCTGACTGGAGGTTGGCAGATAATGCTGTCTCTGCCATCATGCTTTCTCCAGCATCTCAGTTTTAGATAGCTTTAATAAGTTTTCTCTTAGGGACCAGAAGCAAGAGATAAATGTGTTTATCCTCTTTGAAAGAGTAGTGGGGAATTTTCTCTGAAATACCTTGAAATCTCATTTCCTTCCCAAACCTAGTGGTTCCAAACATTCAGATATCCAGCAGAAGGCAAAAATTTAAGGTGTACTAATGTAGCACACTTGATTTAATGTGGTAAAAGGCTGACAGTAGCTGTATGGTCAGTTATGATCATATTTATTCTATAGATTTTCTTCTCTGATTGTGAAAATACTCTGCTGCTTCCCTAGCAGGGAGGCTTCTTCTGACAGACCAGAATATATTTTATTCTTGTATCAGAATTGGCTTCCATGATAGCTCTAGTATTGCATCCTTGCAGACTATTCCTCTCTAGTGCTTCAGTTCCTGCTTAATGTGACCAGGAGGTCGAGGGAGGTGGTTCTACCTCTCAACTCTGGGGCTAATGACACCCTACCTAGGGAAGTGTTTTCAGCTCTGGGGCCTCCTGTATAAGAATGATGAGGACCTGTTGGAGCAAGTCCAGAGGAGGGCTCCAAAGATGGTCAGGGGGCTGGATCATGTCTCCTATGGAGACAGGCAGAGGGAGCTGAGGTTGTTTATCCTGAAGAAGACAGGGTTCCAGGGAGACCTTAGAGTATCTTCCAATACGTAACAGGGCCTACAAGAAAGTTGTAGGACTTTTTACAGGGCATGTAGTGATAGGGCAAGGGGGAATGGCTTTAGAGACAGCAGGTTTAGTTTAGATATTAGGCAGAAATTCTTTACTGCGAAGGTGGTAAGACACGGGAACAGGTTGCCTAGAGAGGTTGTGGATGCCCCATCCCTGGAAGTGTTTGAGTCCCGTTTGGATGGGACTTTGAGCATCTGGTCTAGTGGAAGGGCATGGCATGTCCATGGCAAGGGAGTTAGAACTAGATGATCTTTAAGGCCTCTTCCAACCCAAGCCTTTCTGTGATTAATGTTGCCAATGACACCATGGTTCTGATGAAAGCATTCCAAAATTTTCAGGAAAGATAGCATTTAGTGGGTCTGGAGAAGTATCCAGCTGCTTTCTCCAGTTCAGGGAAAATAGGAAGCACTGCTGTTGCCTTGTACAGACCTATATCCTTCTGGAGAAGGGGCCAGAAGAATGACACCAGGTTCATTCACCAACTCGTCACACTGCCCTGAGGAACTATTACAGCTCAACAGATTAATCAGATAGATTAATACTCTTCCTCTCTAGTGATTACCAGAGGTCCGTTTTGATGGTTCTTATTCTGGCACTTCTCCCACTGAAACCCTTTTCCATGTTAAAGTGGAACTAATTAATTCTAGGCCAATACTGAATGGTTACTTTCAGGTTAACAGTTCAGCCAGTTTATGTCTGGATCCTCTAAGTCCCACTGAGCTGTCTTAAACCAATTCTCCAGACAGTGTAGTAAGGTTACCTTGCTACTGGATGTATAAGCTTTTAAAAAAGTGAGATCATAAGTTATAGTCTTAAAGATTTGTAGTTCTAAGTTACAGAGTTTATTTTTTTCTGTCATGAAGATGCCATGTTTGTCTTTTACTGAAGATCACATGTATTTCTTCAGTAGTACTTTTAGATAAGACAGCTTTCTTCTGCACAGGGATCATAATCTGCCATGTGTTAATAGCAGATGTCACTCTACTCCAGAAGTGGCATCGTTGTGGCGACCACCTTTAAGACAGAGTATCTATCATATGATAGCAGCTGAGAGGCGTGATGGTTGACATACAACGTTGTACAACAGTGAAGATGATACTGTGAGAATTATGTTCAATCTTTAGTCAGCCTCTCTGAGCTTTTGTAGCAGAAACAGTATATCACATTCGTAGCAAAGTAAAAAATAAACCTGCCTACTTCTGCAATTGTCAAATAATTAAAACCTGTGATTGTCAGATAATCAAAATAATCACTGCATTCTCAACCATAAAATTTTACATTAAGGTTTTTTCTTCCTGAATGGATAACATTCAAGAGTTGAATGACATATGACATTGTTTCCTTTCTAAATAATTTGTATTTTAAAAATTAATTCCTTGTCTAGGAGTATTCAAAAATTACAATGGTAGAATGTTGGCCTCCTTTTGAGGCCTATAATTGGTTCATTTTTTAGTGTATTTTCAACTTGTGTTGTATTGTTCTGACAGCCTGCCCTAAAGTTCTAAAAATTATTGTATCGCTACAATTTTTGAAAATCAGCTTTTAAAAACATGATTGTGAAAAATGTTATGCTTTAATTAGTTCCAGAGGAAATGCAATTGTGGAAGACTTTACCAATATGAATCTTCTCTAAGGAAAAGCATTTTAAAAGAGCCAGGTTGGCAAGCTGCTGTCTTGATTGTTAAACCCAAATTCAAGAAATTCCAATTTGACTTTAGGGTAGCCACATTCTTACTGGAAAACACACAAGGTTTTGCAGTGATTTATATACTTATTTTGCCAACTCAGTGCTGTGATATTCAATATCTTGAAGAATGAACTCTCTAGGATTAGGCACTTGGTAGCCTTGAGCACCTCTTTGTTCTCTCAGATTTTGTGCTTAATTGATTTGCTACTTATTTTTGAGTGGGAGTTTTATTTTCATTGTGCTGCCATTAATAGATTTATTTCTTATTCTTTTCCTTTTTATTCGAACATACTACACTTGGAGCTCTTAGCATATTTATTCTGTATTAGACACTACGCTGGCGAAGGCCAGCCCCAAAGGGACTCTGCCATTTCCACTTGTGTCTAAAATAATCTCTATACTGCTGTGAGCAGGGACTGTCCCCAAAAGCTCTGAGTTGCTCCTTGTGACTGGGAAACAGAGTGGTTTGATGATTTGTCCTAACTGAGTAGCAAAAGGACATGGAGGTCCTGAAGAAGATGAAGTGTATGATCCTCCAATTCAGTCAGCAGAAGTAAGGGTTTTCTTGAGAAAATTTGGATGAAGTAGGGACGATTCAGTCATTTATAAACTCCACTAGGTTGACAGCAGTATTTCTAGGTTCTATATTGAGGCAAGGCCAGGTCCATTTTGGCTGCAGTGTCGAGAGGGAGCAATATACCCTAACGTACCTAATACCTTCTCTAAACCAAACAAAACCTGGGTTCCAGAAAGAGTTTGGATCATTTGGCAAAGGTGGTGATATTATATTTGGTTTTGTTGACTGTTATCCTTCGGGAATTATCCAAAACAATGGATATTTCTATGTTTTATCCCAATTCAGGTGATAGCCACTGTACTGATGGTTGTCTTATATATTGCCTTGAGGTTGTCTCCTCATTTCAGTGTTATCCAGCCCTCTTCTCTGTTCTTACAATTTGTAAAGATGGCTACAGTCCAAGAGAAGCCAAACAGTCTCCTAAATATCCTGGCAATACTGCTGAGAGAAGAGATCCAGTCTTTGTACATCTCGCATCTGGTATCAGACTGTAAGGTAAAAAAAAGCACAGCACAAGATCCAATGGGGAATTCAGCACACAGCTGATTTGAGGTACTATGCTTTATTTCTGGAAAGATCAGTTATTCTTAAGTGGTTCACAGACAGTAGATTGGGTTGGAAGGGACCCTAAACTTTTTCTCAGAGCATGACTAATTCTAAATTATATCAGGTCAATCAGGGGCTTGTCGTGTTGAGGTTTGACAGTCTCCAGCAATGGAGGTTCCCCAGCCTCTCTGGGCAGCCTGTCCCAGGGACCAGCAGTTTTGACAGTGATATCTGTACTATGTCCTTTCCTTCAGCATGGCCACCAGAACACACATGGATTTTTCAATCTGTAGATTTGCAACATGGTGCATTTCCCTTTTTATTGTCATAGAGGAACAATAGGCAGGTGATATATGACTTGGAAGGTACAATTTTTAGAAGGACCCTATTGGCCTGGGGTGAGGAAGCATGTGTATGTAAGTATCATAGCACACGGTAGTGAAAATCAGGCACCTCTGCCTCTGAGGGGATCACGTTGTTTGTTCCTTCTGGAATTGTCACTAAACGTGGAGAAAAACTAATGTCTAATCACAAGCTAGTTTCTGAAGGGAAATGACGGTAGTGAAATATATTTAATATAGCAAAGAGATTGCCAAGGGAGGACATTGTTTATTTGGGGTTCTTCAAAAGTATATACATGAAGAAAGAAGAGAAATTCTTCAGAGGGTGGCATGGGAATGTTACTAATGGATTCAGGGAATTAATGGGATAATAAAATAATTAAGAAAGGAGAAATTTCACCTGAGGCTGTCAAATCTGACATAACTGATAGGAGATGGAATTTCCTAGGTTATACTTGAAGAAGAATTAATTCAAAAAGTGTCAATTGGCCAATAAATCATTTCAGTTGAAAATGCAGAAGAGGTTTGTAGCTTCCACAAGAAAAATCTGTTTGTTTTTGTATGTGAAAAGATCACCACATAGTATGCCAAAATCTGTTTAAATGTTGGCAGCCAGGACTCTGAACCGCTACTGTTTCATCACTTTAAGCACAGGCATCTTGTTGATTACTGTGCAGTGAGTTTTATTTATTTGTATTTCAGTTGTTTTCTCTCTAATTTCAAAATGAGTTTTCCAAATGTCCTTTATCTCTTTAATTTATATTTTATTTTCTCAACTTCTTCAAGCTAAAATCAGCAATAAGGCAAATACTTGGCTAAGAGCTTTGGGTGAGTTTCTCTTATTTCTGGACACCTTTGTTGCTCCCCCCTACATTTAATCCTTGTTTTTTCCCCTTCCCTGTTATATATCTCTGTCATCCAAAACCGTGGTTAGACTAGATGGAATATGGAGTAACTCTTGCCCTCTGATTTTTTAGTTGCTTTCTCTCTTCAGAAGGGTTGCAGTTGTTTTCATTTTGTTTCTGCTTTTTCAGGTGAGAAACTACCACAGAACATATCTGCAAGAGCAATCACTGGCTTTTTGTGGTGTGTGTGATATTCTGCAGCACAGATAGTACTGTAAATACAATGATACTTCTATCAGTGAACTAAGATTTTTGTTATTTTAGCTTCTTGTGTGTATAGTTTTTCTGCAGTTTCTGTTGTGGTCTCAGACTTGTGACAAGGGTTAAGTTTGCCACTAAAGGGGATCAAATCACTGGTTTGGTTAGGAGGAAAGGTAATTTCCAAGCTGTTTTTACTTGATATTTTCAGTTTGTAGTAACTCAGAGAGCCTACTGGATTTTGTGTAGTCTGCTGTGTTTACAGTTGCTGTTGGTGTTACCAGTAAGCAGCCAACAAGGCCAGTGTGGAATGGGAATGACATTATCAGTCATCTTTTCTCCTGTCTAGACTTGCAGGCAAGGGAAGTACATTACTTGTCTGAGTTAGTGTTGGAGGTTGTATGTGTAAATAGATAAGAAGGAATTTCCTTTATTTATGGGAAGAAATCCTTCTTCCATTTTGAACTAGCAGGCTGAGCAAAACAGTTACAGTTCTCCTTTAAGTAAATGTCAGATTGATGCCAGTCTTGCCTCACTCAAATCTTCAAACAGATGTTGCAAGACAAGGTGATTTCTGTTCTGCTGGCTGGTTGGCCCTCTTGGAGATGGCTTCAGCTGTTCCTTTGAAATTCCCACTGAAAATTTTTGAGTTTAAAATGAGGCAGTATTTTAAGAGAACCGATTTTTGCAATTGCCCATTGTATTGGTAAGGTAGTGCAAGTATTGGACAAGTGTGTTGTAGCAATAGTTTACTTTTCCTTGCTGTGCAGTACGATCTGTGCTCTTCTGTGGCATTCTCTTCTACTTGAAAGGCTTGACACTAAGTGGATATATATTTTTAAATATAGACAGGAAAGCTATTATTTTTTATTTAGCTTTTACTGTGTAATGGAATTTGTGACAAGGTTATTTGCTTCAATATAATTTTGTGTACTGATTAGTGTTCTTTGGAAAGGGCCTTGAGGCGTGTTGCACGAAAGATGCTATATAAGTAGGGAATGGAAGGGTAAACGACCTTCATTTAAATGCAGTCAAGTAATCATTATCAAAGTTTTAAGCAATTTGAACTGCCTAACAGGAGGTATGATGACAATAATTGCCAATGTCCTTAAAGGACAGTTGTACCCATTTGATCACTGCCACATGCTTGAAGTTTGTAAAAGGAAAACCACTTCTCACAATCTCTGTTTTGACAATGTACTATTTGAAGATAACTATTTTAAAACCAAACAAACCAACAAAAAAACCAAAACAAAAAAATGCAACCAGCAGAAAAACACATATTACCAAATGGATATTTTGGAGGTCTCTGCATGTAGCCCAACCGAGTTTTATTATACAGTAGTGTAGGTGCCAATACCAGAAGGCACAAGTGAAATATTAGTTAAAATAAAGAAAAAAAAGAAAAACGTGCATTAGTATTTAAATAGCAGGCAGTTCATACCTAAAAAGTAACAGTTTTGCCATGAAGGTGGTAGGAATGCAGAGCCCTGCAATGTTGTTTTGAGCTTAACCTTTAGGTAACTTAGGCCAAGGAAGTGAGTTATGCTGAAGGACTGAGCAGAAACATATTTATATTTCTATTTACTCCTTTCCCTACCCAGAATCATCTTGAAATATACCCCCATATAAACATGCACAATCAGAAATGGACTTTACCTATTCTCTGAGGTGCATATAGAAGAGCTGGGCCCAGTTTGGAAGCAACAGTTCATTCCTTAGTGTGGCTCTGTGCCGAGTTAATATTTTCTGTCTTTCTCTTAATGTTCTTATCACTGGCCTAGTCCAACCAGTTTTCCACAAGCTAAGAAGAGCTCTGTAACCATTATGAGATGGGTATAAAAAAACACATAAAGGCCTAGGGAATCTCAAAGTCCAGTCTGCTACTGTCACTATATATTATAATATAAAATGATAAAGCTGTGTCTTAACATGAGCTAATTATTTTTGTCCTTCAGGACTCCAGTTGGCTGTTCAATAATGTTACTGCCCTGGGAGTTACAAATCTTCTAATTTGCAGCATAAAAATATTTATGGCTGTTTTATACTTATTTGTTCTTGTGCCAGTGTTGTCTTTTTTACTTCAATAGTTCATCTCCAGTGTATATGCTTTGCTGATTATATTTTTACAGAAGAGTAATTCTCCTATTCTGTATTGGCAGGGTAGAACAAGCCAATGTCTTTTATTCTCCTTGAATTCTCACTCTTCATTCCCAGTGTCATCCCTCCAGCCCTTCCCTGTTCTTTTTCCAGTTTAAATTAAACTTCCCTGAAGAAAATCAGAATTACAGTTCTGGTGAGATTTCACTGTACAATGACACTAATACTTTCTGGAAAAAAAATGTCCTGTTTATATTTTGCAACTGTATAGCTTGTTTCCATATTTACATCAAATTAGTTGGTGAAAGTACCTGTTCGAATCAGCTTATACATTTCAGGTTTCTTCTCCCTTTTCTTTGTGATTAAATTTCAACTTGTAGCAATTTCTTTTCACTGTTTGCTTATACTTGATCGTACTACTTTCTGCTCGTTACCTTTGTTACAAGGAACATAATATTTTACTGGTGTGATATTTTGATTTTTCTTTCTGTTGGCGCTGCCTCCTAATTTTGTGTAATCTGCAAGCTTCCACTATGTGTTTCTACTTATGTCATATTCATATTCAGTAACAAATTTAGGGAAGTTTTGCAAACTGATCTCTGAGGAGCTTCATTACCAAGCTTCATTCTGTTCTGTAGATGCCCTTTCAATACTGTCTGTCATTACATCTGTTTTAGTATTTTCCTGACTAATCCGTTTACCAATTCCTATTTTTCCAGCTGTTACTGGATAAGGTAACATATATATATGTGTGTATACATATATGCTGATGTGCAGTTAGTTGATTCAGTAATTTCCTTTGCTTAAAATCAGCCATATTATCAAAGAAATTAGCTTGGCATAAATTACCTTTCATCAACCCATTGTGAACTGAACCCCATTTTTTTGCTATATAGATATGTATTTAAACCTTAAACTAAGAGAAGAACTATTGTCTGGATCAATTTACCTCTTCTGCCTCCTTAAATATCGTTGATTCCTCCTCAGTTCCCACCAAGGCCAGATGAAATCGTGGAGCTGTAATGCGTAATTTCTATGACTGCTCCAGCACACTTAGTTTTTTTCCTCTGTCTATTTTTTTGACATGACCAGAGTAATTTAGCAACCTATCCCTTTTTATGTCTTTACAGTCCATAATGTCCTCAGACACCCCTTTCTGTCTATTTTTGTTTTTCCTAAAGAACACATGCATTTGGGTATCTGTGCTTTAGCCCTGCCTGCTGTTTTAATGTATTTTGCTTTCCTGCAATAGCTTATTTTACACTGTGCAGCACCCAAACTTTCCCACTTTGTTTAAGAATACAAGTAGTCAGAACAACAAACCTTATAAGTATTTCTTACTGATTTGATCCAGTTCCCTAATGAGTCTATTCATGAATGATGCCATCTAATTGAAGACTATTTGCATCAAAATTAGTATTTTCTTCTAGATGTCCATTGTATTCCCCACTCTGTTCTTTAAGCCATTATCGTGTCCATTTTCTTGATTTCCCACTTCCTTTGAATTAAATCCAGATGTTGAAAATATGTGCCTCTTCCAACTGTCTTCCTTTCTTTTCTAGTTTACCATTAATATATGTGTAGATGTGTGCTCATTAATGAAGAGAGAAGAGAGATCTCAACAGAAATTTAGGGAAACAGTGTGTGGCTGCAAATTGTATTGCAGAAGATAAAACTAAAAATTTGCCTTTCTGAATGGGGGTGGTCCTCTGGATTTTTTAATAGATTTTTCTTTCTCTGTTTCAGTAATTTTTTTTAAATATTTTTTTTTAAATATAAGAAGTTCCAGTGAAGACTTCTGGAAAACTTGGACTATGTTTCACTGTTTTAAATTGACCTACAATGTATCTTACACATGAAAAAATAAATATCTAATACATAGGAAGTTGGCATAGATATTTCACTGTTATTACTAAGTAACTTGATGTCGGTGACATTCATCGAAGTTTTGCTGTTCCTCTGGATTCTCCCAGGCTACACTATGTAAACTAAATAGAGCCAGGACATGCACTCAAGTGTGGACTTAAGACCACTAACCTCCATACTGTGCCACTTGTCTTCAAGATTGGAGACTGCAATCTGGCACACTTTATTTGTTAGTATAAGAAGTTATTTCTGAAGAGAAATATTATTTGCTAAGTTCCCATCTGTGTATCTCACAGGAAATATTTTTCCCCCACAGTTAGAAGTAAGAAATTTTTGTTTTCTTCTTAGTTAGTAAGAATGACTGATAGTAATAGTGGCAGGTGGGAGGGGCTTGGGGATGAAGATTTATGTCTGAGCTGTTAAGTTTCCCAGGCTTCAACCTACTTTGAAAGCAATTGCTCTGAGTTACTGTGTAGAAGGGGGAGGAGGAATGAAAGTATTTTGCTTTTTCTGAAGCAGATCGCTGTCCCAGGCTCTTTGTGAGAACTGGGGTCCTTTAGAACTAGGAATGTTGTTCCTGCATACCTGATGAAAACACACTGTCCTAGTTTTTGTTCATTCTGTGTGCTCACAATTATTCTCTGCAAGTGGTTCATACCAAAGTCTTCCTTTGTACCTTCCAATCTTTACTATAAGAAAAAATGCTGTTGTTCTCTCTGCACCTTCAGGATGCCTTCTTCTCTGTCCTCTTGAGGTGTAAAACCAGCCTGTTCTAAATGAACAACTTTTGCATGGAGAGCGAGGAAAAAGGGGAATAGTTTTCAGTAGAAAAAAATAAATTTTTATGATGCTTCTTTGAACCAAATAGATTTTGCTTGAGCCTCCTGAGATTTTCTTACCACTGTTTCTCAATGAAGCTGTATTTACCAGATTATTTTAGCATCAAAACACAACTGCATTTAATTCCACTGGATTGCACTTTTGTTACTTTGAGCAGACATTGATGTGTATATCAGCTCTGCAGAGTTCAGAAGGAGATTTAAGAAACAAATATCATAAAACAAACATATAAAAATAAAAATTCAATTATAAGTCAAAATGCCTTATGGTTTAGGTTGAAGGAAAAGAGGGAAAGCTAACAAAAGAACAACATATGTATATTTTTGGCCACAAAAGGGTTTTATTCATTTTTCTATGCCACAGTGCTACATTATCTCATAGAATAGGTGAAAAGAGAAATACTGCAGAGAGTAATTTGTACAGTGACATTTTTTACATGTAACTAATTAACAAAGAGAGTTCAGATTCTTAGAGTGCTAACACAGGTATTTCTAATAAGGAAATTGCAGAAAAGCAGCAAATTACTAGAGTAATAATGAAATTCTTTGACTCCACTAGGCATATCTTTTTCAGAGGGAAACTAGCCTAATCCCAAAGGCTGAAAATTGTAGAAATGGAAAGCAAAATTTTAAAATTACAGTCTATGCAATGCCCTGACATTTCTTTAAATGCCCAGATAGGTTTTGGAGTCTTCTTCGCTGAATATATTCAAGAACTGTCTGGACACAATCCTGTGCAATGTGTTCTAGGATGACCTTGCTTAAGCAGGGAGGTCGGACCAGGTGACCACTGTGGTTCATTCCAACCTGACCTATTCTATGATTCTGTGACTTTTTTTTGTTGAGTTGCTGTATTTGAGAAGATTAATTTTATACTGAGGAACGTTCTGCTGCTTTGTTTACTAGTTTTACATCTTCTGGTATATTTAGCAGCACTGCAGATAGAAGTCAGATAAATAAAATTAGAAGTTTTTCACCATTTTCTATTATATTACCTATGGTGACTATTATCTTTGCTTCACTGTGTGCTACCTCTGACAATGACCTTGTTCAAAGCTAAAACTCATGATTTCAAGCTGAGTAACAGTCAGTGTTTTCAGTGGGAATCTGGTGATGATCTTGAGGAGAACTGACCACAACAGGAATTACAAATGTTCCTTAGTTTGTTCTTGTCCTCGGAAAGGGCAAGAACCTGCTGTATTTGTATCGACATGGTTAGGCTTGTTGCCATCAGGCATAATTTTGACTTTATAGGTGGCACCAAAAATGTTGTACACATAAATATGCTTCATTTAAATCATAAGTGACTTTGTTGAAGCTGAGAGTATATCTTTTCCTGGTGGTACAGCTATGTGATGAGTGAAAAGAAATCTGATCCTTAATTTCCACGTTGGCAAAATCCTTTCAAAGACTCAGTTGTAGTGTGAATAAGGTAAGCGGTGCTTTGAATTGATGTAGTTTTACTCACTGGCAAGGTGAAAGTGAAATTAAGCACAGTACTTTTCCTGTATAAATTTCCTAATGCTACAGTTATAAGCTAGATGTCATGAATCAGCAGACAAATAAGTCTGCAGAGTTGCTATGCATGAAACAAGTTATCTTATTTAGCCACATGTTGAGACTAACTCAATTTCTTCCTTGCATGTGATATTTTAGCTAAGCAGTAACTTAATTTGAATACACAAAGTAGTAAACTGCTATCCCTTGGAATCAATTTTACAGAGACATTTAGTCAATGCTGTTTGGAAAGAATAAGTTCAATATATGCTGTCATACATTAATAACATCTAAGTTATTTTCTGGACCAAATGTATTGAAGTGCTAGTATATGCTTCTTTTCTTGAAGTATCTGTGAACGTTTTCCTTTATATCTTATCATTTTTGTGATGGTCTGGCTAGTGCATAGATGGCTTTTAGGTGTGAGTGGGTACATTTTATATTACTTAGGATAAACAAGGTTACATCTTAATAATGCTTTAATAGGAGTTTCATTGATTATGTGTCACTCCTGTTAGTTCATAGGAGTTTCTATTAAGCATTTACCTGGGTGCATTTTCTGTGATTATGGCAAGCTTTCAATGGTCGCACCTCATTCATTGGCTGTATTTAGCATTGTCTCCTTTTTTATCTTTATATATCTGTAAGAGTCAGTGTAATTTCTCAAGGAAGTTTACAACAGCGATGGGAATACTGCATTGAAAAAAATGGAGGGAAATTTGTGCCCTGTTACAGATCATATTAATAGATATTCATGCCTGTTTATTTGAGAGAATGTTTTTTTTTTCTTAGGCATTCATAGTCATTTCAAACACAGCATGCAGTACATCAGTTCTGTCAGATACTGTGTGTAATGTGTACGCATAAGCCTCTCAAGGCATAAATCTTCAATGCACAGGAGTTGTTTTATATCCTAGGTTTTCTAAATGCTATACTAACTATACTGACTTTATCAATCTGATAGTTTGGAACCAGAATTATAGAACATAGAAGTGCAGGGCTGTGTGAAAGGTGAGATCTTTGTATTTGAATTTTACTTGAATTGATCCATAAAGTTATTTTTAGAAGTTACATTCTCATAACATCTACATAACCTGGTTTACTCTAATCTGATTTTTCCAAGCTTTTTAAGCAGTGCTGAAAATTACTTTAGGGAATAGATTTGCTTTCAAACTGAGTTTTCAGAATAAAGTTCGGGTCATTGTGTTCTTTAAGAGATTGGCTGAATGCCACTAATAGTATGTTGTGACTGTTTTTAAACCTGACAGTTGGCTACAATACACTTGAGTAACTTCCAGCTTTATTGTCAAGCCAAGGTATGGTTTCAGTAGCGATGCTATCTGGCATCCACAGAAGATATTATCATCAGTTAGAGGGAAGATGTGCTTCATCATTTTTTGCAGGTTTACTCATTATGTTGTGCCCTGCATTTGAATTAAGTTTGAAAAAAAATTATTTTAAAATGTAAGTTTGCCATTTGGTAGCCTTTGAGGTGTGACATGAACATCAATAAATAAACAAATCTCAAGGAGTGCATTTAGTGTCTCAGTGTAGAAGTGCTTTAAAATATGTTTTCAAAATAAAATAATTAAATTTCAGAATTAGTTTCACTGATCTGAGAAAAGCCAGATTTGTAGACATAGACAATATCCTTTATTGGACTAGTGGCTACGAATGGAACTGTTGAAGAAGTGTTTGCTTAACTATCCCATCTGGTTTATAAGAAGAATACTCATTCCTATCATTATTTTTTGTGTAATATGGATGGAGTCAAAGTGAAATTCTGCACCAGCACATTCCTGGTTGCTGAGAGATGCTAAATGAAGAGCACTACCAATACAGAAAGTGTCACTTCCGAATCTATTTTTTTAAACACCTCTAGGGAATCATGCCAGTGCACAGACAAGAAGCCTTTGAGATCACACCTTCTCAGGCAGTTCTGTTTCTTCCCAGTTGATGTTATATTAGCAGAATTAATGGGATTGCTTTTTTCTGATGTCTTACTTCCCAAATGTTAACACTTGCTTAAATGTGGGCAGCTGATATTCTTTTTTACTGTTTTTGTAGGTCTCGATTAACTTGTCATTTCAAACTACAAAAATCAACATTGTTTAAAGCATATACTTCTTTCTTTTTTTTTCCCCTTACAAAATTTAGAGTTATTATAGAGTAAGATGTTAGAATGGTGAATCTATACAAATACATATGCACATCAAACCTGATTCTCCCCTGACGTGGCCATTGATTTAAAGAAAATAGTGCTGAAAGACAACTGGATGGATAGTTGGGTCTGAAAGCAAACTACTGTGGTCTATGCTGTGTTTATAATCTTGTGAATTTGAGCTGTATCATAGAGGTCTTCAAAACATTAAGCATTTGTGAACCAGTTTATTCACGCTCATGAAGTCAAGAAGACTTAAAGCTGTTTGGAGAGAAAGAGATGCAGATTTAGATCCCTAATGAGGTTTTGAAAATCACTAGTTTGTGTCTTGAGGTCACATGTGTGATCTTGAGTCTTCAGCAGCCAATCCTTGGATGGAGGGTGCATATGTATATCAGCCTCGATGATTTATGAAATGAGATCTTTTATTCTAAAGGACAGCCATCCTCATGATGCCTGCAGTTAAGGGAAGGAAGCAGAATTCTGGGGCTGGCCACCTCCATGACTTGATTTTGATTCTGCCTAACTTGTGATGTTGGCACAGGTAGGACTTGAAGGACTGCAGGCTGAAGGGGATGACCTCTGGGTGATGGAGGCAGTGTGACTGACTGAAGAATAATGTGAAATAATATGCGAGTCTGACTTGCTCTTCTGGCAGAGTGGAAGTTGTTGGGATGCGGTTTCTGACGTGAACTGAGTTAACAGTAGAGACGAGGTATTTGTGTGCAAATCCAGATATGGCTCTGCAAGCCCATCTCTGGCATGTGCAGCAGCAACAGCAAAGATGGTCACGCCTCCCATGTAACAGAAATATATTAAAATTTATAGTATTTATTTGTAAACTCACAGATCATGTGCCATACTGTGTAAAGTGTGATTTTTCTTTTTTTTTTCTTTTTTTTTCCCCCTTCTGGTTTAATGTTCAGAGGTAGTGTCATCCTAATTAGTTTCCACTGACAGAATAAATATTGTTCCATCTGTGCACTATTACAGTCAGCAACTGAAGGTTTGAAACACTTGAGCAGTGGATGTCAAGTAGTCTGTAAAGGGACTGGAAAGCAACTCATTTTGGATTATTTTGCATATATCACCATTCAGAAGGAGGTTATGGGAGCAGTTCTCATCTGTACTGCTATCATCCCAAAATTATGCCAAAATTTTGTTCCCTTTTTTTAACAGAATTTACTTGATAATGATCATGAATAATAAAATGAAAGGATTTCATGCATTATGACAACATAAAAACATTAAGCTTTTTTTTTTTCAAGTTTGAAAATGTGTTTTGAAAGGGAAGCATTTACTACCATATCCTGAGAATAGGGCAGATGAACTAATATCCTTATTTATTAGACATTCCTGAGACAAGAGGCAGAGCAACTTGTCAGGGATCTCCTTTCCTTTTCATTTGCACTTAACCATGTAAAAGAAAATATACATTTGTAAAAGGTAACTCTATATAGTTTCAGTCTTATTCCTGGAAATTTCTTTGGCTGTGACTAAAGCAAAATTAAAAAAAAAACAACCAAACAAGTATATTTAGAGTTCATTTTAGTGTTGTTTTGGAAGGCTCTCACAAAACTCGTCAGGCAGGAGAAACAGGCACATAGCCATCTCTGTAATATGTATAGTTAGTTTCTGGCCGCAAGTCTGTCTGACATTGAAAATATTTCCTGTGAGTAATAATCCTTTACTTAATGTGATGGAATTTTTCCAGTTCAACTTCTTGTCTTTCTTGTAGCTTGATTAAACAAATTAATTTTTACATAATTGGAAATCAGCACAGCTCTTCATGAAGATGTTGCTCAGTATTTAAAAAATAGTCTTAAAAAGACGCAAATCCCAGGCAGCATCCTTGGGAAATGCTATAGACTATATAAATCCGATTACTCAAATTCTTTTTTAGCTGAAACAGAACAATATCTGATGCTATCTATGAAATATATAGCTAATACCCCCAAGTATCCAAAAATATTCAGTATCTGCATATTATATTAATGACTAAAGTTGTCCTGTCCCTTTAGATATCCTTTTTTTTATTATTCTCAGCTACATTAGGGTTAAATGTAAATATTTTGTTAGCAATTATATAATGATAAAATTTAATTTGCATAGGATTGTATTATTTAAAGAGCATGCATTCAGCTTTAGGAAATAATTGCCAACCTAATTTTCAAAGTTATAGGAACCTGTTCAGAGTTTCTGAGAGAGGGAGGATGTTTGGCATTTGGTTGGTTGGTTTGTTTTTTGGGTTTGAGGGTTTTGGTTTTGTTTGGAGTTTGGGTAGGGGTTTTTTTTGTTTGCTTGGTTGTTTTTTTCCACATGTTAAAGTTATGACAAAAGATGTACTTACTCTTAACACTGTTGAGAGATTGTACATTTCACTTTGAATATATTGGGTTTGCTCTGAGAAAAAAAGAAAACTGTTGTAGACCTAACAGAGGAAAAAGCACCATTTACTGAGAATTTTATAATTCAACCTTCTTTACTGGAAGCTTATGTTATTCTTTTATATAAATTTTGCTATACAGATTCAATTATATGGCAATTTTAAAGAACTAGAACTCATAAAAGAAATGGCCTTAGATAAATTTTATTTTACATCGTGTTTAAATAATTAGACTTCTGTCTTATTGAAATAAATGTTCTTTTGATTTAAAAAGAGCTAAAAAACCAAATATTGGCACAATTAGGAATTTATATTGTGTCATAGTGGGATTGATTGGTGGGTAGTTGAATGAAAATGAACTAAAAGACTGGTAGAAGTAAATGTGTATTCTACTACTGCTTAGATAAACATTTATCTGAGTTATAGGAGAGTTATGGAGGTGAGAAGAGGCATCTTTCATTTCTGTGTTTAGTTTGTGCATGTTAATGTTTTTGTTGTGAAATCAGTCATAAAGAGAAGAACAAGCTCAACCTGAAAGAGAGAGCAATTTAAGAATTTCGCAATTTCACAACTGTTCACAACATCTTTACACCAAAAACAAACAAGTGAACAAATGGAAACCCGTCAAAATTAAATATGTGCTTTAATGTTGACTGTCTGGCAAGGACCCCTTTTTTATTTAAGCTTTCTTAAAACCAATTTCTGTAACCAGCTATGCCAAAGAAATTCACATCTCTGAGATGTAAGAAATAATTTAAACGTTGTAGTTAGAGAAATGCCTTTGTATCGTTCTTAAACCATTTTATTGATTCCTCCCCACCCCCACTCTCTTTTTTTTTCCCCCATTTATTATCTGTCCCCTAAAGGTCTCCTACACATTGAAGTCCACAGTGGAACTCACTAGTGGGGATGAAGCAGAGAAACCACTGCAGGATTCCCTGTTTCAAAGCTGAACCAATGTTCACCATTGACACATTCATTCATCTGTGCAGGGTCATTGGAAATCCTCTTTCTCTAGTTTTGCCTTCCCTTCAGGGAGCAATGCTTAAAAGAGCAAACCCCTGGTGTGAAGAGATAGAAGAATTCTCAGCGTGGCCAGTGGTGCCAGGAATCGAATTAAAGTTGTCCATTTGCAGATGACTGTATACTCAGCTCTCAGCATATTCAGCTGTGGGGCTTGCTGCTGACATTTTATTTGAAATGCTGTTGGTGGCACTTGGTTGTATTTAAAAAAACAAAAAACAAAACAAACAAACAAAAAATTGGGGCAAAAAGTATTTTCTCAGAAAAAGAGAAAAAATGCTGAATTTCAAAATGTGCATGGTTCCTGCTCTTCCTTTTAGGTCTGGAGGTTTTTAAGGATCATGTACCAGAGAGGTAAATAATTACAGAATGTACTTCTTTGGGTAATTTAACACTTGTCACTTATTCTGCTATTGTTGACATCTCTATTTTGGCATAAATCGGATTTTGACATTACTAAACCTACAATTTTGTTTTTCTTCACACACATTATCTCTTCCATGTGAAAGGCACTGGGAAGACACGGGCTGCCATGAAATCTGAAATGCCTGCAGTCAACATGAGGAGTGCCTCTTTATTTCAGTTTCATTTCCTGTTAATAGAGATGAACTTGGTGCACATTTGGGCAGGTTTAGAAATTGTCAAACAGAGATTCTGTAAAAGGAGTTCTGAGAATTTAAAGAAGTCTCTGTCAGTTTGGAGGATGAAAGGATAAGCATAGTTAACCATTTGGTCACCTGCTCAAATTCCCATCTCAGCAATCATAGTCCCCCCATGTGGGGGTGGTGGAGGAGTTGGCACGGTATATCCCTATCCTTGGTGACTTCTAGGAGGTTTAATTTTTGTGACTAATTTCAAAGAAAAGGGGTATTTCTGTGAATAACAGTGTCATGATCTGCCACCAACATAAATCACAGTTTCTTCAAGGAGCATAGGGAAAGGAAGTGGAAGAAAGAGTTGGAGACTACAAATTATACAACTACATAATTATGCAGCTTTATTCATATGTCTAATGTGATATCCACATGCATGTTGGCAACTCAGAGGCCTAAATTATAGACATTCAGAACAACTTGAAGAAGGGAGCAGGGGAACTGTTCAAACAATTTAAATTCTCTGTCATAGCAACTTGAGACTTTAGATAGAGCCATCCTAGAAATATAGATTAAATTTTCCTTTTCAACTAAATCACACAGGTAGTATTTTTATGCAGTGCATACAAAAGTAAGCTCACTGTTCATCCTGTAACCAGCACTTCTATACCCAAGTATGCGAGGTGTTATAAAGAGGTAACATTATAGTGAGATATTTTAATCTAGTTAAATGACCTTACACAAGGGGAAGCATTTTTCCAAGAGGGGCAGCCCACTAATGAGGGTAAGGTGTGTCCTAAAACGCCCCAGAGCTCATTCTAGCTTATCAACTACTGCTACAATTCCTAATTTGTGGGGCACTTGTGCTTTTTCTGGACAGTCTATCATTTAAAGTGCTGTGAGAGACAGTTTAATCATTTTAAGAGTATGCTGTGTAACTGATCTTGGAAGTGCCCAGTACTCACCAGAGATTTATTGAAAAAACATTTGTACCATGACTGTCTTTCCTTTGAAAATAGTCAAAATATTAAAAAAAGCAGTCATGCTCAGCAGCAGTTTTCATTGATGCATTTAGAGCTTTCCTCCTCTTTAGCAATCCAGACCTTTTTAAGAAATGTCATTGCTGGTTATCCTCAATACAAAATGGCCCATCAAAGCTACCTTGGTGCAACCTTACCTCTTAAATATCAGCCTGTGCCCTCTAACCATTTGTTATCAAGTACCTTTTAGTTCAGTCATGGCAAACTCTGTTTAATACATAGAATGAAAAAGACGTGGATACAGCTCAAGGCATTTTGTATTAAATCAAATATAGGATATTTATTTAAAATGTTTTCGATGCATTCTTGAAAAGGTGTCGCAAAATCTTTGTATCATAATGTGCCTAAATAATTATGTGCCTAATGAAAACAATGTGAAGTTTAAAAAAAAATCCAAACAACAAGAAGTAAGAAAAAAATTAAGTAAGGCTGCAGATGAATTTAAGTCTTCCTTAACCTTAGAAAGTACTTAGCAAATACTTGATTATAATGGTTCTGCCTCATTTTCCTGTCTTTTGTGGACTGAAGTTTCTAAAGTCCTCTTAAATGTGATTTCCTTTTTCCTACTCTCTACTCTTTATTCTCAATACTAGATATATCTTCAGAACACTAACCCCATATACTGGTGTAGTGGGTTAAGTATTCACTTGCCATTCATCAAGTGTGCTGACATAGGCCAAAATGGGATCTCTCCACACCGATTTCACAAGCCATTGGAAGTGAGCATGTTCAAGGTGCTTTATGTGCAGAGTTAAATTCCTGAAATGAGTAGCAATCACCCAACCTGGCCTTCAGTACATGAAGAAACCAGAAACATGCTTGATAGGAGGTAGGAACAGGATGCTGCTTTGTTCACTTCAAAAACCTTTGCTGTCCTATTTTCTGACCACCCTTTAGCACTGCTGCTCTTGATTTGACACAGCTTTAATTTTGAGATAGAAGACAGTGCAGAAATGCATGTAAAGAACTTGGGAATGGAGAAGGGGAGAAGGAGGTCATTATATCAGATACAAGAGGAAAGGTGCATCTGAAAGATCTCTGTCTGTTGGAAGAGATCTCCAATCTCGTTGCCAATGAAAAAACTGTTAACATTGCTTGAGTATAAAAGCAATCAACTGAATGTTTTTTACTTTTCTTTTATGAATAAAACTGTGCCATTCTCTAGGCATAAATAATATTGCAGTATACTACAGTGCAGTAGGAAGGTTGCTGAAAAAAGGGTCACTTAGAATTTCTCAAAAGGACATGTATTTGGGATTGCAGTTAATATGATCTATACTGGGATAGTCCAAGACACATTTTGGGGTATTTTCCTGTTTGTGTGATTTTTCTGTATGTTAGATTCCAGACTAGACATTGGGCCATTGCTAGAGAGAAACGTCATCTCTGCTCTGGGAGGTGAAATAAATATATGTGTACCTTTATACATATGTACTTATGGAAAGAGAGACATTCTCTGAACCAAAGCTCTATATTGTGTCTCTTTAAAAACCCACAAATACAAATGCAGAATCAAAACTGTAATAGTGAGGAACATATTTCCCATGTTGTGCTGCAGGGCATAAGCTAATCTGCTGCTGAGATCAGGCAGGAACCCCCTTCAACCCTGTGTTGTTTTTCATTACACAACTGGCTGTTTGCATTATGTTTTTTTATTAGAACTTGATTGTTTAATGACAAAGATACAGAGTTATGCTAAAATAAATAGAAAGCTCTATAGTGGAGAAGCAGAAAATAGACTCAATGAAAAATAAAAGACAAGAACTGCTAGATTCTGCTGTGCTCACCCCAATCCCTCCAAAGCCTGCAAATGTCTTCCTCACTTACACATGCATTTCCTTTATTAACCCCCATCCCCCAGACAAACCTACAGCTGTATTGAATAGGACCTGATAGTGTTCCTTTAGCCTCCTTAATTTCCATAAGCAATTTCATTCAGGGAAGTTGTGTACTAGACTGCTCTACCTTTAAAGAAACATCTACGAGGCACGTCTGTGTGTTTAAACCAATCTGAAGTACAGGGAATATTGTCTGCCATAATACAAAGGATTGCAGTTCTGTTGGACAAATGTTCTCATCTGCTGCAACTAATCTATTATGTAGCTTTTGTAAATGTGTCATAATAGAACAGTAACCTCGGCAGTCTGCAGAGGTGGTTTGTATGCAGTTGTTCGGGCAAGTGGTTGCTTATGTTGGAACAATTGAGTTTATTTTTGGGTTTGAGGGTTTTTTGTTCCTTTAAAATGGCCTGAGAAAACCAATGCAGAACACCCAGTGAAACAATTTCATATGATATTTCATCCAAGCTGCTTTGTACTCCAAAAAAAAAAAAAAAAAAAAAAAAAAGGTCATAGAGTGGTTTGGGTTGGAGGGATCTTAAAAATCACCTAGTTCCAGCCCCACTACCATGGACAATGCCATGCCCTTCCACTAGACCGGGTTGCTAGGTTGCTCAAAGAGCCATCCAACCTGGCCTTGAACACCTCCAGGGGTGCGATATCTACAGGTTCCCTGGGAAACCTGTTCTAGTGTCTCACCACCTTCACAATAAAGAATTTCTTCCTAATATCTAATCTGAACCTGCCCTCTTTCAATTTGAAGCCATTCCCCCTTGTCCTGTCACTACATGCCCTTGGAAAATGTGTCTCTCCAGCTTTCTTCCAGGCCCCCTTTATGTACTGGAAAACTGCCATAAAGTGAGAGAGAAAAGAGAACAGACAAATCTGAGGTGTTCTGTACTTAAAGGTACCCTAAAATTGTTCGTAGTACCTTTTGCTGAAGGGCAAACTGTGGTTGCTGCTGGGTCCTAACTGGGAGAAGGTAGGCTATAATAGTGTAATTTGGTTGATGGAAAAGAAAGCGTCTATATTACTGTAGAAGATGCAGTACATTTCACATGGACTCAAGTTTCTGCTCTTTATGCTATCTTTTGGTGGAGCTGTTCGGAGACAAGCCACTCCAGGGCTCAACTCTGGTTTTGATGAAGCAAACATTCCCACTAGAGCTGTAGTTTCCCGTTTGGCCATGCTCCTGTGGAGAGTCCTCAATATCTACACCATGAAAGCTCTGGCTGATGGCAGCATCCTAAATGTGGATCTGAAGGTTCTTCTCACTGTCCTGTTTGTAGGATGCTACTGCTCTTTCTTGCCAAGTCAGTGTTTTGAGGCAAATTCTGCCTCGAGTTTAACCTGCCCCTGTAGCTTTACGTCCTTCTTTGATTTCCTGTACTTTTACAATTTCTCATGCTAGTCCGTACTCATGTGTATATGACACTCCACCTCAGAGTAGTGTAAAATTTGGGAGGTCCCAGTTCTTCAATGGAAACTCCTCTAAGAGTCAGATAAGACTTTTGTGACCAGGCTAAGCAGGCCTAGAGATATCAGAAGGAAAAGTCTCAAGTTCTATTAAAAGTCAGGTGTTGTTTGGGGTCAGCATCTTAGATGAATAGACTGGTGTTTTGTAGACTTGATAAAATACTGATGGATCTGAGGCAGAAAAATGTTAGGGTTTTTTTTTTGTGGTAGTGCTAGGCTACAGAAGGAATACACTGAAGGTTCCCCCCTGCTTTAATTTTTTGTTAGAAGTAAGAAAGGATGGTAACCATAGTTTTATAATGATGCCTAAGATATATCCTGTGGATGCTACATTTCTGTCAACCTCAGTTTTAAACTACAAAAAATATCATAATGTATGATATTGAAGGACTTACTGATGAACAATTGATGCTTCGGAGCATCTGCGCTTAGTAAAATCAACAGTACAAAATGCATGTTATGCATCTTAGACCATCAGGTTGTCACTCACAAATGATGTGAAGTTTAATGCATTATTCACAAGTGTAAGAGGAGGCAGTCCAAAGCAGTTGTGGAGTCTGTGTTATTTTATTTTATTGTGTATTATGTTATGTTATTTTGCAAAGAGCAGAAGCTAAGTGTGTGACTTAAAGGTGCAGACTTTGGAATTGCATGATAGGATAAGCAGCAGCAGCACTAAAATGTTGGATCTAAGTAAAAATTCACATTCAGACTTAAGAAAGTGGAAGATATTTTGATCTGAAAGCTACAAAAACCCATCTGGGAATGAGTTCTGGATGTGGGGTTGTGTTGGGATTTTTTTCCTTTTTCCACTTTGTAGTGCAAAGAAGCACATACCACAAAATCAAATGAAACTAGCATTAATTTGGTAGTCTCAGTTCTCATTGTTCTATTGATTCAGAAAGCTGCAAACCGATACGGATGCTTAGAGGCTGCATTTAGGACTACTGAAGTTTGGGGGTTAAGATATATAAAAGATGTAATGAGAGCACTCATTTAGTAAAGGAACTCTACTTAACATCTTAACATGGAATTCTGGTATAAAAATCTTGGTTCAAGATTTGGTCTTCATTTTGTTGGTGGTTTCACTATTGATTACTCTTGTTTATGCACTTCTTTCCAAAAGAAAGGCCACCAGCACAAACCTTGTCCAACAGAATCTCTAGTAAGCAAAACAATATTTACATCCCTATGTATTTCTCCTAGTGGAAGAGAAAAAAGTAGTCTTGGTCATTTCTTATTCATAACTTTAAATATTATGTCAAGCCTAAATCAATCATATGAGAGAACAGCAGCTATTCCTCAAGATTCACTCTGGATATTTCATTAGCTAGAGTTTATACATGCAATTTGTTTTCTTTTTGCCACTTTCAGCATTTGTTAGTAATATTGATATGGGTAGTGCAGCAAGGTGTATGTCTAGTTAAATTAAACCCTCTATTGGTGAAAACTTATCTCTTGCGGGTGGCTGTGTTTTATGAATCATGTATGTCACAATATTACATTTTCGGACATGTGGTGTTCTTTACATTAGGAACTTGGATTTTTTTGGTGCTAAGTTAGTACCAAGAGTTGATGGTATGAGAAACGTAGGAGAAACAGCATTAGCTGTATATGCGTATGTATGTGTGTGTGTAAATATATACATATATTAGACATCCATAATTTTCTTTTGAAACCAAGCAATTTGCTCTGTTTTTTTCTGAACCGTTTTCAGCTGTTACTGTGGAAGGAGAACTGACAAGTGTTTCTTCAAGTATCTCCTTTTATTGGCAATTTTTGTTCATTATTATTCAGCTGGTGCCAACAACATTTATTATTTGTATATTAATGACTGGAAATTGTTAAGTGATGGAAGAGCAGTCAAACAAAGCTAGGTGGAATTAACTTTATGCATGCTTGGTAGATGATACCGGAGTTGCAGTACTCTGTGCATTCCCCAAATACTCTCTGATTAAGTACCATTTATAGACCTAATCCAGCCTAGCAGTCTTTTAAGCAGTTTTAAAATCTTCTCTGGAAATATTGAACCCCAAGTATTTTCAAATATATTTTCAGGGGGAAAAAAAAGTCTATATAGCAGTAAGTCTATCTTCACAGCTACCAATTCCTTGAGCTTAATTATGACACTACTAAATGTGAAAATCTATTCAGTGCTAGGAACACTTTTCACATTACATTCACGCTAAAGATTGGCTGTTAAGAGCTCATTACTGGTAGTTTTCTAAAGAGCGGTTTATTAAACACTGTTACCTAATAAGCATCTTTGGTGGTGCAAATTGCTGAAAACAGTAATGAGTCTGATTAGACTTCATTTCAATTACGACAGCTTGTCTTGCAAAAAAAAAAAAAAAAGGAAAAAAAGAAAAAAGAAATCTCTCCTTGATGCTTTGGAATCTGGCT
Source organism: Neopelma chrysocephalum (assembly GCF_003984885.1). Lineage (NCBI taxonomy): Eukaryota > Metazoa > Chordata > Aves > Passeriformes > Pipridae > Neopelma > Neopelma chrysocephalum. The sequence continues at coordinate 16,940,626 of NW_020897703.1, forward strand.
ACAAGGCATTAGATGGTTTAAAAGGAAAATGCCACCTCTGTATTTCCTTTCCACAGTTCAGTAATGAATAGAGAGCTGTCCAAGTAGCCGTCCAATTTAACACATTGGAAAACTAGATGGGCAGCATTGGAAGCACAATCCTGTTTGCTTAAAAATTCTACAAAGGGTTTTCAGTTAGTATATCTAAATAGGGTCATATTTAGGTTTCCTCTTCTTCCCTTGCGTAATAACATAAAGCTGTAAGACGAGAGAAAATTAAAATGATTCACTCCTACCTGCTTTGCAGAGGTTATGCATTCCTCTGATTAGTGTAATGCACCTTTCAGTTGTTATCTGTAAATCTTTTACAGATCTGTAAATCTTTTACATGCAATTGCAAAACTGCCACAGCTTTCGCAGTACCTGATAATTCAACCTTTTTGTTTCAACTTAAAAATTTTTTTTTCAGGGATAAAAACAAATCATAAGAAATTTTTACTACTGATATAAAATATTTCAGTAAATATTTATTTGTTTATGAACCTAATTTTTGGTGCTAAGTGTGTTTAACTATATTAATGTTAAGCTTTCTTTTAAGTCATTCCTATGTGTTACATATTCTGGATGAAAAGAGAAGTGTTAATAGAAAAATAATTTAGGCTTATAATTGCTGAATACTTAGTAAGATTCTAATGTTCCTGTATGGCATTTTTAATACTAAATTTATCTGGCTGCACTTTTCTAATATTATTTAACCCAAAATTAGATGTAGCGTTTTATAACTAAAATCTTATATTGAATTATGCCTGGAGAAATGGCAGAAGAGGGGCACACATGGAAGGATGCAGTGCTGCTGAAAGCGGTTGTTGGAGTCTCGGAGTGTGGCTGAAATCAGACTGCTGTCCAGTTAGTTTTCAGGAAATTTTAAGAAGGTTCACATTCAATAAAGTTTGAATGCCACCTAATTAGTTATAGGAAATTAATCAGAAACTGAGCTAGTGCAGCGAATATCAGAACTCTCTATCTAGATTTTAATGAAATATTTTCTGTGATGAATTTTTATTAAACACATAGCACAAACCCCAAATACTGGTGAATAAAATATCATTTATGTAATTACCTGCTGAATAATTGTTGCCTTAAAAGTAAAAAGTGGGGCACGTATATCTCCTTTGCAAGAGATTGTAAACTTCAGTGGTTTTTCTGACTTCAAACCAGAGAAGTGACAGAAGAATCAAGCCCATGAACCTTGGGGTCTAAGTATCTTGTACTGGCACTAAAACCCCTTTTTTGGCTCCTTTTTGTGATGTTACCTTTCTACCTTGTCTTTGAAATTCTTACAGTTAGCTGTGATATATTATATATTTTGTGAGAGAAAGGACTTTCATCAGTGTGCATCATCAAGCATCAAGTAAAATAGTGGTGGTAAGGGGTTGTTGTTTTTTTTTTTTTTTTTTTAACAGCATACAAACACAAGTGCTATTATTCAGCTATACAAATGTGTGCCTGTAGTGCGCTTTGAGATGCTAATCAGTGGAGCTTGACTTCTGTACCCCGAAGCAAATTTTAAAAGTATTTCATCATTAGGTGACTACGTATGCAATAACACTATGGATAAAATTACAGAAAAATAACACAGTTTATTGTTATTTAAGCTATCAACAGTGCTCAGCTTGTTATTGATATGATCATCACATGGTTTAGATTTTTGTTGTGTCTTGAAGGCTGTTTACAGAAATGGCTAAATTTGTGTGATAGCTGCAAAGGAATGTGACATTTTATCAGCTGGGCTCTATCATTTTCTTCTATTTTTAAAACCAGCGTTTTATTTTTTTCCTGCCCTCTGAAAATGCCTGTATACCCTCTCAATGACATACTGTGTGTCTTAGGACAACTTTTCCTGGTGCAGGATGAATTTTGCTTTTTTTTGAGAAACATCTAATATGAGGAGTTAGGGGTTTTTTTCTTCCCACTCTCTCCAGGAATATGGCACAAATATCAGCATACACACAGTTCAATTTCTCAGTTGAGACATTCTCTCTCTGGTGCCTTGGTGCCTGTGTGTGTAAAATATATAAATGTATATATATATAGAGAGAGAGATTTCTATATTTGTCTATAGAAAATTCTCTGTTCCCCCTCTCCCTGTCCCCGAGATAATTTGTCAAGCTAACTGAACAATCTGTATAGTTCCTTTCAAATGCTCAGGAAACAATACAGTAAGTCCCAAACCAAGAGCATGCAAAAAATTGGCTATATTCCATTTTTCAGTCGTTAATTCAGATACATTTTATTGAGTGAGCAAGAAAGAATCTTTGGAATTTGTGAAATACAATAATTGAAAGGTTTAAGTGGGGGAAAGATTTATCTCAGCTTAGTGTTTCTAGGATGTCAGTTCTTTGGTTATGCTTCTGCTTTTAATCTTGTTTCTCTGCTTTGTGGGGAGCAGGAAGGAAAGGAAGGGTCAGCTGCTCACACAGCCGAGCCCGGGAAGGAGCTGTGCTGGAGCTCTGTTTTCCCTAAGAGCGTGATTAGTACAGTTTTGATGACTTAGCTAAGGTGTTCCCTACCTTGGGGAGGAAATCTCGGGTTCTATATGGTAACATCATCCCTTCTTACAATGTCATCTCTCATGTTGTAATATAGACATTGTTGGTTGGTGGTTGTTTTTTTAATGGAGAGACCAAATAAGTGTACAGGTTAATAATACAATCCTTTTACATAGGATATTCTCTTTGGAAAGACAGTGTATGCCAGCACTAGCTGCTCTGATACTTATAGAGAGAACTGTGTGTGGTGTGTGTCTAGTATGATGGAAAAAAGGGAGAAAGTGGATGAGCTCTGCTAAGAGCTCCCTGCTCTTAATCCTGAGCCACGTCAGGAGCATTCTAAAGCAGTTTATCTTCATATGTCGTCTTGTATATAAGAAACAACACTAAACCCAGCAAAACTCATTTCATATGTAGCTTTTTCTACAGCCTTCAGATCAAAGTTATTTTCTTCAGGCTGGACTAAATTATACACAGGTCCCAGGAGTGAAGGACACTGAATTAATGCACTATGTCAACCAGTCCTGGTTATAGAATATTTTTATCGAAGTGTGAGACGCAACATCTCTTTACTATTTCATTAAAAATTAATGTGCAGATTTCCAAAAAGCAAAAAGCATAAATAACATAAATTTTGTGAAAGGTTTGTACACTGTGGACACGTTGAGGATTTTTTTTTTTAGTATCAGATTACTTCTATATATACATTTAATCAGTATTTGTTCTCATTTAGCTAATTAGCAGAGGTACTCTAATCTCAGTAAAGCAACTGTTCATGCCTTTCCTATGTTGGTAGTTTTTTCCTTTAAAAGGAAAGCAATATTCCTGGTTGCAAGCTGGAGCATTATATTATTGGCCCATATAAATTTGCTTTTTCACTTTTGTTAGTTGAATGTAATGAGTCAAACTTGACTACAGTTATTTGAAACTTACTGAAATTGAGCTTTGCCTTCAAATTTGCAAAGTGAATAGGGCTGGCTAGATAAATGTCTGGAATTGACCTTCTGTTGCTTTACATAAAGCTATGAAATACGTATATACTTTTTTTTAAGTGTGGTGAGTGAAAAATATATGGAAAATTATATTGTAGTGGAATTTATACAGAGTGCTGCTGCTGTTAATTGGAGGGAAATATATTTTATATAACTCTTGCTATGTAACTTGGTCTTGTGTTTTAGGGCAAGGTGATTTTCTAGCATTTTTGAACAGCTTGATATAAAAATAATTCAGCATCAGTTAAATCTCTATTGTGCTCCCACTTTGTTCAAATAAAGTATGTCCCTTTATGGCAGTTTTAACCCCATTTATCCTCATGCGCAAGTGCTCACCTGTTATTTACTCACATAAGAGAAGGTCGATACTGCAGAACAAGGGGAGTGCTCTGTTGTGACATAAAACATACATATTCATTAGCTCTACTGTCCCTATGGACGTGTGTGGTATGTCCTGATGATCTTCATTTGGCAAAAGGAAGTGAGCTTAAGAAGGAAATTGTCTTAATGGATTTATGATACATGAAAAAAAGGTTTTAAAAATGCTTTATTTGCGGTAAGGAACCAGAGCAATAATTCTAAGTGTGAATGAAAGAGTAAAAGGAAGCAATTTACTGAAAGATGATTAGCAATAGAAATGGAAAAATAATAGAAATAATTTTCATATGTTAATTTTTTCTTCCTAGAAGAGCTTAGGTCAAGATCTGAATGTTCCATAACAGTCTCCCTAGTGCTGAAAATTTATTCCTTCTGCCTCTCACTTACTTGCTAAAAAACAAGTTCAGGGTTTTGTGTTTCACCTGCTTCAGTTGATTACATGAGAAACACGATAAGGCATGAAGGTATTTTGTCTGCTCTGCTTTTAAGGATCTGTGTTATTCTCTTTCAAGGTAAATGCGCCCTAAACTTCGCTTCTGGAAGGAAAACCAAATAAAAGGCTACTTCTGCTATTTTGTTGCTTAAAAAGAGAGTATATATTTTGCTGCGCTTTTAGAAGCTTCAGTTGGGTTTATTGGAGCCTTGAAAGAAGCACTTCGGTGGGAGCACAATCAAGCTCCATATCTAAACTATTTTGCATTTGCAAATATACATAAATACTTGTGCCAAGTGGCCAAGTATTCATTCATGATTACATTTTATCATCTGAATATTTTATTTCTCAGAATCCCTAGTTATCCTGCAGTAGTTATATTGATTCTCATGTTTATATAGGCATAAATTGCAGATTATGTGGTATATTAAATGTTTTTAAAATACATTATAGCTATAAGTGTGCATTCATTGGACTGCAAAAAGTAATTTTTTAAAATAAAAGTTATGCTTACATCTGTTTACAGTTATTGTTCTTGTGAGTATTCTCTCAGAAATTATTATGATCTTATTCATTTGGCATTGACAAAGCATGGTAGGTCCTTTAAAGGCATGGTACTGTTCAGAGCTACTTGACAAAAACAGCTTAAAAATTTAAATCCTGCCAAGAGAAAGCATCATAATAGGTTAAAAGGAAACACAGTTGTTGTTTTTGTCAGAGTGTTTTCTAGTTGATTTAGAAAAGTGTCATGGGGAAATGAGTACAGTGAGGGCAGACTGATAAAGTCAAATATTTCAAAGATAAACTACAATTAATCATAAATATGACCAATTCTCTACATAGGTGGGTTCCAAGATGTGTGCATAAATGGTTTAGCTTGTGGTAAGGACGACTGTGCATCAGTGTGATTAGACTGCAAGGATGGAGCCCTGAACTGAGAATGTTTTTGTGGCAAGGACTGCTGCCACAGAGAAGCCAATACCTCCATGGTGGGCAGCATCCTGGGAGGTCATGTGAGTGCTTAAGTAATGGCTGCAGTCCCCGACTGCCACATCTGTGGGCTGCTGCGGGTTGGCCTACGGATCCAACCTGCTTCTGCTGGCAAAATATGCTAGTGTCATCTCTGGACCTAGTTCCTCTTTGCTTCTTGACTATTATTTCTCCTTATTTCTGTTTCTTAAGGCCTTTGAAGCTGATGGATCTCCTAAAGGCTGTTTAGCCAGAAATGTCTTTGTGACTATCAAAGGCACTGCTTTATGTAAATGGCAGGGAGGGGGCTTGGGAGAGAGAGAACTCATTTGCTGTAGATGTATTGCAATTTACTGTTGTAAGGTGTGAAAGTGTGATTTTAAAGGAATAATCATTTGACAATATTTAAGTTAAATAATGGGCATGTATCAGTTTGAGATTTCACATCTGGAATTTTGTTTTTAACGGGTCCAGAATCTCATAAAATATATAGCATTTTTCTTACTGCTTTTATCTTTAAGTGCTGTTGACATATATGTGATCCTCCATATTACTCGTGATTTAAGTGTTTTGTTTTAAAGACTGAAATGCTTTCACTAACTTGCTAGATGGAAATTGTATTGTAAATACCCTGCCGACAGCTTGCTGCCAACAACAACTGGTGTGCGGGGCATGCATATATAGTAAGAGGAAGAACAGACCCCTACCAAGAAAATGCTGAGAGCACTTTCCAGGCCTGTTTTTGTGAGTCTGTGGCTGCCACTTACTGAAAAAAGCTTCCAAAGTTGGGATCGTACAGCTGGGCATCTCAGTTGGAGGTTCATCCTCCCACCGAGTCCTTTGACGTCAAAGGAGTTCCTCATGGACTGGAGCAGAGGTCTTCACTGAGTAATTAGAAAATAAATGTGGGAATCATTTTCTTTTCTTTTTTTTTTTTTTCTGCAAAACATAATTAGCTCAATCCACTCTTCAAAATCCCTCCTGTTTCCAATTAAGAGAGATCAGTTGCACTATCTTCAAACAGCTGAAATTATGCTTATTAATAAAAAATGGAGTGTAAAAGAATTGTTTTATCTTGAATTAATTTTTATTATTATGCGACATATGACAGTATACAGTCTTATGAAATATTATCAGATTTGGTACAAATCCAGGGAGTTGTGTGTCCTACATCTTGAACAGCGGTTACAGTATGACTCATTTATTTAGCTCTGCCCCATGCTTAAGAAGGATTTTAAAATGTGGATTTAGGGTCTGAAGTTCAAGGTCCTAACACCTTCAGCTCAGTAAGACATTTAAGGCATATTGGCCAGTGAAGTACCTATTCAAGTCAATAGCTGTTTTGGCAGAGCCAATATCTGTATGTCCACAAGAAGAAAACCCTTGGCTAAAATCATTATGGTCTGTTGTGTATTCAAGACACTCAGTGTCTTGAATAATTATGGACAGGGCTGAGAGTAGCAGTTCAGTTTTTGGGGCCTTTGGCTAAACATGTAGGCAATCCAAAGTGATGAAGTTCACATCCACTTTCAAGTCTAGAGGGAAAAGAGTTGGTGGTACTCAGAGCTGTGATTTTGGAGTTGTTTCCTGCCTTGAATAGTGTGTTCCCACCAGTCTGTTATGGACACTTATCAGAAGCATCTAATTTACTTGTTCCCTCCTGGTACAGTCTAACCTTTTTCAACAGCACATTAGGCAGTTGCTCGGATCATATTAACAACAGGCCTGAAGTTAACCTGCTTGAACTACTGATGTTTACAAAGGAACCTGCAGATCTGTGCTAGGTAGGACCTGTGTACTGCAGGGGTGAACAGGCAGGAATAGAGGAGAAGAATTATTTTCTTCTGTCTCAGGTATGTTGAAGGAACAGTTGGAGGCCCCTGATCCAAACTGAGACTTTGGTAGGCTGCTTGGGAAGGTTGGTGGGCTGCCCTGTTTCTAGTGCCTTGTGCACAGTAGCTCTGTGACATTCAGGTGTTTTTCACCAGCATCTCTGGAAGTGAAATGCAACCTCTGGTGATGTCTTCAGAAAATCACAGCTGCATATGATTTAATTTTAGTTTGATTATTTCATTAGAGGTGTAAATAGATGAGAGGTTTACTAAAGTCCCAGTATCCTTTGTGTAAAGCACATTGTTGCTACCCAAGTTGGTGAGTTGGGACACTAAATCCTTTGTGGTGGTTTCATCTAGTGTGGTCTTAGCTAGTATTTCTGGACATTTCCATGCCTATTTTCAACAGAAACTCTTGTATTTAAATTGAAAGGAAAGGCTAGTTATTTATCTTTTTTGACAGATATAATCCTGTAAGGGGATGAGAAGTTTGACCTGATACTAAGGGCACCAGCACTGGGGGGTTCTTTGTATGCACAAACTCATTCAAGCTCCCAGCAGGATCAGGCCCAGGATGTGTAGGATGTTGCTTGTTCCTTTTTGCATTCAGATTGCAATGTTATTTTTTTGCGACTGGCATTTTTTTTCCTTTTTTTTTGTTTCTTTTAATTCATAGATCTGAATATATAAGTAGACTTCTGCCATATGGAATTATTATATGTGAAAATGATGAAGTATTGTGTATTATATTTTCCATTTTCAGGCTAAAAATTAGAAGGGGAAAAATGGTCAAACACTTGGTTCAAAGTAATTCAATAATGAAATTGTTGACTATAATTACTTTAAATGTAATTCAGATAGATCCAGCTGGAAGAGTTATGGAAGAGGGATGTATAGTAAGGCTGTCAGGACAAGGAAAAATACATACTGCAAAAAAAGCCTACACTCCCTCTCTATATAATGCATTAAATTTATCTTAAAAGCACTTCTCTGATAAGTACATACCTGTACTTAAAGAACAGAATCCTTTCCTTTTGCCTTTTACAGCCCATACCTGCACACTTTACACAGTTCAAAAATGTCGATAGCTCAGAGGATTCCTAAGTTAGCAAAGATTTTTTTTGAAAATTACATTCAGCCTTGCATTGCTTCTGGATTTTCAGTAAGTTATTAAGCAAATACATTATCTGCAGGACTGTGGTTTGTGTCAGAGTTCAAATTACACTTAAATAAAAAATGCAGCCTCTAAATATGCCCTCATTTACCTGATTTTAGACATTTATGTCAGCATTTGGATTCCTAAAACAAGAAATGCAGGAAGATTTATCAGCTCAAACAAAAAGCAATTATTAAAATAAAATTTAAAATATGGAGAGGAAGTGGCTACAAACAGGAAGGGAGAAGGGAGAGAAATATTTGCATAATTAAAAAGAACTACAGCTTCTTCTTTTTATATCCCAAGTCAGACATTTGACTTTCTTCGAACAATTTTTGAACTATTAACAAATAGAGTCAAACCTAGCAAAAGTTTGCTCCTTTCTCAATTATTATCAAATTGAGGAAATGGCTTTTTGTGCCCCCCAGTCCAGACCATTCCACTGGTCTCCATGTAAATACTTCTTCACTGCTTACTAAAGCAAAAAATATGCTTATGGTTAACTATTAACCTATGCTTCCAAATAACACTAATGATTGCGATGTGCTGGAATAAATGCTCATGTTTCATGGGATGAGAACAGTCCTGTTCTCTTAAGCTTATCTAATCAAAGCCTAATCCTGCCTTTACAGCCTTTGTTAAATGCATTGGTATTTAATATGCATCAATAAATAAACTTTCAATTATTGTGCAGTGAGCATATCCAAAGATAGCATGACAATGTGAAACTACTGGTCTATCTAGCAATTATTCTAAATAAAGGATGCTGATGATGTGATTTCCCCCCTCCTCTTATAATGGATAATTTAGATTTTCTGACATTCTTTTGCAGCCTAATAATAAGGAAAATAAATTAATCTAGACAAATAAAATTCAAAGGATTTAATTTCTACACCATCTAAGTACATCTCCCCCCTGTGACTAGAAATTTAATTATTTTAAAAGCACATGATCCATTCTAAATAAAAAAGACCAATTGATGAAATTTTTTAAGTATTTGTGAAAGGTATTTTGAAAAGCTTACAAAGTGGGTAGTGTGTGATACATGTTGTTGTACTCTGACCTAGTGCATTATCTCTTTAAATTGAATAGCCTTTCTTTTACAAGCAGCTAAAGACAATGTGCCAAAAGCACATTCATTAACTACAGTGCAAGTACGAGCCGGGCTAGGTTTTCTGCTCCATCCATGTCAATTTTACCTTCTTTTTCAAGAGTTTCACTGCTGCTTTAGTGTATTCTTTGCAAAGAGTCTTTCTCATGGCATCTGTTCATTAGTATGTAGTGAAACATCAGTCTACTCAAGTTCTGCATCTCTGTAACAGAAGCTTTCAGTATTTTGGTAACCTTATAAGCCAAATATTGCAGAACACAGATAGGTTTTGTTTGTTTGTTTGTTTTGTTTGCCTTTTTTTTTTTAATGGGGCAATGAACTTGTATGATGTTATGCAGTTCTGTGTTACAGGAACATTCATATTTTTGCCTTTTAAAAAAGCTTGTAGTAAATATCATGACATTAGAAGAATTTTAGATACTGATTGCTTGCACTTGGCTCTTAGTGATTTGCACTTCAGATTTCCAGCAGAATTTAACAAAGTATGATTTCTGGAAAGCTTCTGATAGTTTCTCATTAAAATTGTATTTTTAAATGCAATCTTTTAATTGCATGATTTGTATAATTTCTCCCAATTTCATTATATACTTACTCCCTCTGAAAGGCAGTGGTTGAAACATCAGAAACAATTAGCAAAAAATATTATATTAATGCTAATGAAAGAAATAAATCTGCCAAAATCTCAGTCTCAAAGCTGCATTTGTCAAAAGCACTTCTCTGAATTAACTTTTGTAGCATAACTGTATAATTGTTAACAGACATTTTTCTCAAGTTGTCAAAGTGTTTGAAAAAAGAGAGAAAGAGAACACTCATGAAGAAAAAAACCCACAAGTAATTAATGGCATGCTCAGGTGGAGTGAGATTTGCAATACTTGTACTAACAAAATATAAGGATCAATTAGAGGTACTTTGCAGTTTTCAGCCTAAGTTTAAATGATTTTGAGATTTGCAAATACGTGAATCAAAAAAAAAAAAGAATAATCCAAATGCAAATGAGTGCAACCACAATAAAATATAATTGCAAATGAATCTGTTGCTTTATTCATTTATTGTGTAATTACTGCAATCCTTCCCACCTTGTTTTCAGTATTTCTTAATCATTAAGTCGGAAGCATGACAGCAGTGCCAGCCCTGGCATGATTCTCTTTGACTAAAACCTTGTAAATTAACACAATTAGCACAGCATCATCCTGCTAATTAACTTCCAGTGTCTGGTGCAGTGGTTTTGCAAACAAGGAAGAGGGAGTCAGAAGGGAATAAACATGCCATTCTGTTACCAAACTGTGTGCTGTGTTAGGCTTAGCTCAGCGAGGCTAAGCTGGCCATGTCAGATGCCAGAGTCAGGCAATGAAGAGCTAAAGGGGTTGGGGAGAGAAACAGGAGGGGGTAGAAGCTGTCAAAATAGACTGCAGTAATTCAGAGGGGAGCGAGTGCCACAGATGCTTCATTTCGACTAGGCCTCCGCCTTATCAGGGAATCTGTGCCAGAGGGCACAAGACTGTTTGCAAAAATCACTTTTGGTAATACGAGAGAGATTAAGGAGGTCTATTTGATACAGCTGTACAAAACACAGCAATGTGTCTGCCATGCATAGGTACGAGTTGGAGGGGGTTATCTTAACGCTTGTAAATTGCTCTTACCCGATGCAGTGGATCACAAGGAGGGGGGATAATTCACGTCACATTATTAAAAGATTAATTGCTCTAAAATTACATTTGCATTTTTTTCTTTTTTTTTTTTTAATTTTTGTTTTATTGATAGGTTTTGTTTTGGTTTTGTGTTGTTTGTTTTGGGGGGTTTTTATAGCTAGCTGTGAAAGCCACAGAACTTTTAGGGACTTGGCTTCATTTCCTTTTCCTTTTCTTCATCTTTTTTTTTTTTATTTATTTTTTTCTTTAACCCTCTTTCTTTGTACCCTGGAGGCTGTGAAGCGGAAGGGGGGAAGAGAGAGCAAGCAACGAGACCAACAGACAAGTCATGCTTGTTTTTTTTTCCAGACCCTCAACAACAGAACTGAGAGGCAGAAAGGAGCCAGTTGTAATTCATACCGAGTTGTAGGCTTTGTGTGATGAAAGCGACAGAGCGCTGCCTGGGAGATTGCTTTGCTGCACTCCACGAAGCAGATTTGAAACTGTCGTGGACCACTTTAGATGAGAGTTGGATTATGGAATGACCTGCTATGTCTGTGTCATATTGTTCTGCGCAGGGTGCATTATACTCTGCTAACTAGGTGTTCAGTACCAAATAAGAGAGGTATCCTAGATGTGATCTGTCAGCTGTGTCTCATATTTTTATATTGGTTAAAATATAAAATTGAAACAGTGATGAAAGAGGACAGAGCCTTGTATGTTAACAATAAATCTGCACTCAGAGTATTTAAAATATACTGTCTTATTTAATTACTTCGAGAAATATAGCATTACCTGTATTTTTTATACAAACAAACAACCCCCTACTGAATTGGCAAAAAATGTGGCTACACGTGTATGTGCCCGTAATAAACCAAGCAGTTCATAATGCTTCATAAGGCCGTTGCATTTTCTTTCTTTAAGGACTGGTGGTGTTAAGTACAGTGTTTCAGAGAGCTGAAGTTTACAGACAGTATGTTTGAGAACTCATTTAAAAACATGTGAAAGAGGCTGAGGTCACTGTTAACTTTGTTGTTTCCTGCTGCCCTAGGCTTGAAGATGCAGTGGACGCCGGAGCATGCCCAGTGGCCAGAACAGCACTTCGATATCACTTCAACCACCCGGTCCCCTGCCCACAAGGTGGAAGCCTACCGGGGGCACCTGCAGCGCACCTACCAGTATGCCTGGGCCAACGATGACATCTCGGCTCTGACCGCCTCCAATCTGCTGAAAAAGTATGCAGAAAAGTATTCTGGTATTTTGGAAGGCCCAGCCGAGCGGCCTATTCTCAGCAATTACTCTGAAGCTCCCTCGGGGCTGGTGAACGGTCGGAAGAATGAAAGTGAGCCTTGGCAGCCATCACTGAACTCGGAGAGCGTGTATCCCATGAACTGTGTCCCAGATGTCATCACCGCCAGCAAAGCTGGGGTAAGTGCAGCCCTCCCTCCCGCAGATGTCTCAGCCAGCATCGGGAGCTCTCCTGGGGTGGCCAGTAACTTGGCTGAACCCAATTACTCCAGCAGCACCTGTGGAAGTCACACCGTTCCCAGTCTTCATTCGGGGCTCCCATCTCAGGAATATGCCACAGGATACAACGGCTCGTACTTGCATACCAGTTACAGCAGCCAGCCAGCACCTGCACTTCCATCCCCTCATCCATCTCCCCTGCATAGCTCGGGACTTTTACAGCCCCCACCACCACCACCACCACCAGCCCTCGTCCCCGGCTACAACGGGACCTCTAACCTCTCCAGTTACAGCTACCCTTCTGCCAGTTATCCTCCTCAAACCGCTGTTGGCCCTGGGTACAGCCCTGGGGGTGCCCCGCCACCCTCGGCTTACCTGCCTTCGGGAATCCCTGCTCCAACCCCTCTGCCCCCCACCACTGTCCCCAGCTACTCCTACCAGGGCCACGGTCTGACGCCCATCGCGCCGTCTGCCCTGACAAACAGTTCAGCCAGCTCTCTCAAAAGGAAAGCTTTCTACATGGCAGGGCAAGGAGAAATGGACTCCAGTTATGGAAATTACAGCTATGGCCAACAGAGATCTACACAGAGTCCCATGTATCGAATGCCAGACAACAGCATTTCGAATGCAAACAGGGGGAATGGTTTTGACAGAAGTGCTGAAACATCATCCTTAGCATTTAAGCCAACAAAGCAGCTAATGTCCTCTGAACAGCAAAGGAAATTCAGTAGCCAGTCCAGTAGGGCTCTAACACCCCCATCCTATAGTACTGCTAAAAACTCACTGGGTTCGAGATCAAGTGACTCGTTTGGGAAGTATACCTCCCCAGTAATGAATGAGCACGGTGACGAGCACAGGCAGCTCCTCCCTCACCCAATGCAAGGCCCGGGACTTCGTGCAGCTACCTCATCCAACCACTCTGTGGACGAGCAACTGAAGAATACTGACACACACCTCATTGACCTTGTTACCAATGAGATTATCAACCAAGGACCTCCCGTGGACTGGAGCGACATTGCTGGCCTAGATCTGGTAAAGGCCGTCATTAAGGAGGAGGTTTTATGGCCAGTATTGAGGTCAGATGCATTCAATGGACTGACTGCTCTACCTCGGAGCATCCTTTTATTTGGACCTCGGGGAACAGGCAAAACATTAATGGGCAGATGTATAGCTAGTCAGCTGGGGGCCACGTTTTTCAAAATCACTGGCTCTGGCCTTGTCACAAAGTGGTTAGGGGAAGGAGAAAAAATTGTCCATGCCTCCTTCCTTGTGGCAAGGTGTCGCCAGCCCTCAGTGATTTTTGTTAGTGACATTGATATGCTCCTTTCCTCGCAAGTGAGTGAAGAACATAGTCCAGTAAGTCGGATGAGAACCGAGTTCCTTATGCAGCTGGACACTGTACTGACTTCTGCTGAGGACCAAATAGTAGTAATTTGCGCCACGAGTAAACCAGAAGAAATTGATGAATCTCTTCGAAGGTACTTCATGAAACGACTTTTAATCCCACTTCCTGACAGCACAGCGAGACACCAGATAATAGTACAACTGCTCTCACAGCACAATTACTGTCTCAATGACAAGGAGGTTGCACTGCTTGTCCAGCGCACAGAAGGCTTTTCTGGACTAGATGTGGCTCACTTGTGTCAGGAAGCCGTGGTGGGCCCACTCCATGCCGTGCCAGCCACAGACCTTTCAGCCATTATGCCCAGCCAGTTGAGGCCAGTTACATATCAAGACTTTGAAAATGCTTTCTGCAAGATACAGCCTAGCATATCTCAAAAAGAGCTTGATACATATGTTGAATGGAACAAAATGTTTGGTTGCAGTCAGTGATGCTACTTAAAAAAAATGTAATGAATGTTGGCACACACAGAATCTGCTACATAGGGTAGAAAACCCTTTTCAGTAGTGTTAAAATTGCAAAGGGTACTGGGAAGACTACAATTTACCTTGCCTCTAAAGAGCCAGGGTATACTTGAAGGAAAAGTGCATCAAACAAGAGCTGCTGATCTGAAAAAGCCACACATGACAGAAAGCGCATGTTGATGCTCAGTTCTGTTCAAGCTAGACAATACTCACCAAGGAGCAAGGTGCAAGTGGGTTGATTTCAGAAGGACATGAACCCTGTGTGTTGATTCCATTCTGCTGTTCTTGAGATTTAGTTGCTGTCAAGTGCCTGAAGTGGTGCTTTATTTTTTGTTTGCCTCACAATTACATTGGTGGCATGTGCTAATATAAAGAGCTTTAACTTCAAACATTATTGGACTAAAGAGATGAACGGTTGTGTTGCGACAGAGAGCCAGATTTTTGCTATTCTAAGAGCAACAGTATTCCTCAATCCTGTCTGTTCTGTGGTGTTAAACTAAGAACAGGTAAAACAGGGTAATGGTAATCTGGACCTTAATTTCTGCAGTTCATTTCTTTTAATGTTCTGTCTGCAAAAACTCAGGAAAGTGATTGTGATTTGTACAGTACCTCAAAGGAATGTGTTGAAAGCACTATGTACTGCTGAGAGTTATAGGCTAGGCTTCAATGTTACTTTATATTAAATATGTATGTTTACCTCAACAATTGGAAAATGGCAAGGAAAATTACTTTGAATGTATCCAGGAAAAAACTGAAGTGTGATATGACTGAAGCTTTACAGTTTTTAAAAATAGAAACAGAAGCATTTCCCCGTGTTCAGGAATGGTTCTTTTGCCAATTTGTCAGATCAAACCAGAGCAGAGTGATTTTTCTTGTTGGTAAACTGTAACAGTTTTCAGCATATTGCTCCTTGATAATTACATGATACAGTGTTTAGAAGGTGCATAGATGAATAAAAGAGCCACTTAATCGGTTTATGTTAGCATCCAAAACAGTCAAACATAAGATTTGGTAGGATTCTGAGAGGCAAATTACCTTAAGCTGTGACAGCTGGCCTTTGTTGCATGGCCCTAGTCATAGTTTTGAGGTTTTTTTGGTGAAGCTGTAGGGAGTAGAATCAGTATAGGTCGCTGGCAGAGCTATGAGTTGCAGAGCTGTTTATAGCAATGCAGTGGACTGTGACCAAACAAACAGTACAAATAAAGCAAAACTGAACCCTCAAAGTACATTTACTTCCCTTCCCAAACTGTAAAGTTGAGTTTTTGTTGTGTATGTACGGCTTCATTGTCCTTAATGCAATATTCATTTAGCATCCATTAGAAATCTTAGGCTGAAGTGTGCCCACCATTATTTCTACCTCAGTTTTGTTACGTTTCTCTTGGAAAGCAAAGTAAGAAATAGGGCAAAAAACACCACCAACACAAGTCAGATTACATTAGGAATGCAAACCTGCTAAACAAGTTTCAGAGAGCTGCTGTTTTTTCCCCTGAAGTCAAGTTTTTCTCTGTGTTAGTGCTCTTTACCCCCTCCTTTTTCCTCCCCCAAATATACATATCCTGGTGTCTTCCTTCTGGAAAGACTCGCTGGCATGTGTGGCATTTTGCTCAGTTCACCCTCCCCACCCCTTTGGCCCCCCTCTTTCTTTTTATCCTTTAATGCTTTCTGTGCAACTCTTTTGGTGACAGCTGACTGATGTTGGGTAATGTCTCTGAGCAAGAGCAGTGTGTGTTGCAGCTGCCCAAAGCCTCTGCCATCACATGAACAAAACAGCCTTGCTTTTTGAATGTATTTTTTGTTTGTTTACTTTAAAGAAACAGTAACAAAACTGTTGCAAAGCACTGGCATTTAATGTTTCTCTTAAGTAATGTACATTCAAGACCATTAAATAAATGCACTGAAAAGCCCCAAGAAGAAAGATACCAATCTGTTACTAGGTCATGTTTGTCTTCTCAAAAATTGTACAGACCTTGTTCATTTTGTTAAATCGGTGGAGACATTTAGCGTTCAGAAAGCTAATGAGGGATTTTGTGATATTGCTGAAAATTTATGACTCTTGATTATTACTTTCCTTTATTTTTCTTTTAAGATATATATATATTTAGATAGAACATGCTAAAAACAGAGCAAATAAACCAAAATCTAATTTAAGATGGATTCCTGGCAAACATTTTGTCTATCTAAAACTTTATGTTTTAAGCATAAAAGTACCATTTTAAAAACAGTGCCTTTCATTAAGGATGTAGAAAGTAAGATTTAAGTACATCACCTGCTTTTCTTTTTTATTTTCCTTTTTTTCTTTTCTTTTTTTTTAATTTTTTATTATTTTTTTCTTTTCAACAGCAATTACAGTCTATGATTCTTGTTATGACCCAGTCTTTCTGCTTACCCAAACCCCCACGGGCTGCCTCTTCACCCTGATCATTTCACCATCCTCATATTTGGGAGATCCTGATGTCCCCATTAGCCCTAGGTTCACATTGATCACACTGGCAAGTACGCTGTTGCATATTGCTGACCCAATTTCTGTCTTAGACATTGCCTTTCATACCTGCCGTTGAACTGTGCTCATTTAAAAGGCTCAGACAAGTTCTGATAAACTGTTTCTCCTAACGGTACTCCTAACAAATTTTTTTGCAGCTTATAAAATGAAAACTTACACACTAGAGTGTTTTTTTCCCCTCTTTTTATCCAGTAGCCAAACCAAAAGAAAACAAAATTGTAGATGGTCCCTTTGACTTCCAGCTTTAAGTCATTCTTTTTAAAAAGGTCATTCTGGGAAACAGATTTTTCAAATGTTAACCAAAGCGAGAAGTAGGCAGAAACTGAGATGATGTGCAAATGCAGGTTCTACACACATATGCTCATGCTCTTCAGGTCTTGATTCAGCTTTGGGGCAGCAGAAAAAAACTTCACCCCTATCACAGCTGCTGTAAGGAAGACAGAGCCAGATTGTTACCCGAATCTTTCCTTACCGCCGACTGTCCTTGACTTTGCTCTGGGAGGGTACCTGTTGAATTTGGTGAGAACTTGGCCAGGAACTGCTGACAGGAGGCACCTTAACCCTTCTCCAAGTGGTTTCTGACCACTCCTTTGACAGAATTCAGGGCTGAATTGGCTAAACCCCCTGCCACATCCTGTCATTCTTACTGCTTTCCTTCCTCCTCCCACATTCAGCCCCTGCTTTTTCCCTAGTGAGCAGGTTTTGGCATGCTGCTGGTCCTTCACCCCTCACAGCCTTCTTGTCAAGAATGGTCCAGGAAGGGCAGAAGCACGATCCTGAACTTGAGCGGGTCCCAAAGGTTAGGATTGTTTTTGAGAAGAGAGACAAAATATGTTTTAATCATGTTTTCAGGATTAAGTATTTGCTGGTCTTAGA
>NW_020897703.1:16963361-17059551 GCF_003984885.1 Neopelma chrysocephalum
GCCGACACCGAAACTATTTGCAGACTATAGCACCTATTGATGAGTTTTTCAATCTGCAGGCATTTTGCATAGGGAAGATGCTGGACTTCTGATGATGTCAGAAATACATACAGTGCACCAAAGAGCAGCTCACAATTTGAGGGACTGAAGTGACTATCCTGCCATTGTTTTCTTCCAGCTATACAGCATTTGTATCGGAACTGGCAGATAAAGCTTTAGTACTTTACCTTAAACTGTGGTTCAGAGGAAATGCAGCTCTCATTTCCATTTCTCTGGTGAAATAGGATAAGTATTCATGATTTGCAGGATTTTATTTGTTTGGGTTTTTTTCATTGTTGCTTTTCTAGTGTTCCCTATAACTGCAGTCCTTGGTTTCTCATTCCCTTTTCAGTACCTTCAAGCTCCCTGCTCTGACAGCCAGAGCTGGGGGCAAAGCCCCCACCAGCTCAGCTGGGGGACACCAGGGCCCCAAGCCAGGCAGGCAGCCTTGTCCAGGACCGTGGAATTCACATAAAATGCAGGCAGGGTTTTATTGGGAGCGCAGGACCAACTATTCCTTACATAAAATTAGCTGCACAGCAATATTGCTTTTAAATAGTCACAAAGCAAGGAAATGAAGTTTAACCATTTACTGATATCTTATCTCTACAGTTATTTTGTTGAGTTTGATTGTTACCTTATTTTTTTTATTTTTTCTTTTATTATAAAACAGCCAAGAAAAATCTGAATTCACGTATCGTTTATTTAAGCAGATTCTCTGATTCCATTGATATTCCATTTCAAGTGACATTCTCTCTGGCAAAGCTGGTTTATGTCATACCTTGAAAAGTGCCGCTCAGGCGTTTTTGTATGTTTAAAGTATCCACAGGACCAAAACGAAATAAATTCTGTCTCTTTCAGATGACTGCACTAGATCATGCGTTATCATTCCTAACATAACACACATGGGGTTTAATTACCATGCGTATTTTCAAACACAGGATAAAAATATCGTGCAGTATCTTAAGCGTTTAATTGACAGTGGTGCTGCTCGGGGGGCCTAGCGTTGGGGAAGGGGGGGATCCTTCTGACATGTGAAATGCAGAAACTGCTTCTCCTGTGATGTCTTTTCCTATGCCTGGACCCGGGTAAGGGTGCAGGCATCCCTAACTCCTAGCTGGCTCGTGCTTCACCGTAGCTGGTACTGTGCTTTGTTGTCATTGCAGGTGTGTTTGTCATAGAGCTCCTGAGGTTCAAAAAGTAAAACTTTATTCAAAATATGGAGGTAGATTTTAGGAACTAAGGAGTTGTTTCAAAGTCCAATAATAATATTCCTTAATAGAATAAAGTAGTTCCCACCCTAATTGGAAAGCAGTATTGTTGGAACAAGTAGAAAAAAAATTGGTGTAAATGTGAAAACTGTTCTTCATAAAACCTTGCTTAAAAATCTGCTTTCTGTGTTAGGTGCAATTTTGTTCGTGGCTCAGAGTAGTTGGTGTTGGTAGTGTTCTGCCTTTTCCTGCTCAGCTCCTGCTCTTTTGGAAGAGAAAATCAAACATTCCTGTAGAATATTATTGGCAAAAAGTGAATTGCTTCAACAAGAAATGAAGCATGATTCAGAGTGTGGCAACACTTGGAAAAGAACTGCCTGGGGAATGAAAGAAATGCTGTTCGGAGGTTGGAGCCGCATTAAGCTTTTGACTGTGACTGCAAAGTAACATGCTCTACTGGCAAAGAGCACAGAGAGTGGATGCAGCTGTATCAACAGCTTTCCCCACTCGTGGGGAGCATACATAGAGCAAGCCTTACTGCTTAAGGTAGTTTTTCCAGGGTATTTGCATTTACAGTTGCAATTTTTCTTGGATTAGCTGTGTCTGCTGGCAACCTTGATTCTGCACATGCCCGAATAACTGAACTGTAGGGGAAGAAGTCTGTGAGCGTGGGTTGGGACAGATGAAAGTCCCTCAAGCTTTTAGCAGTATTTCAGTTTGATCATGTTACCAAGCCTGTATCATGGTGAAAGCATAGTTTAATGATATTTTAATATTATATTTTAAAAATTCTAAGTAATAATAATTGTATGGAAGTTTTTTACTACTATTTTTCTTGCCAAGCCTAATAACATAAATTGTATTGTTAAGTCTGTGAATTAAAGCTCTAATGAAGTATGTTTACTACATATGAAAATAAACAAGATTCTCATTCCTCCTCCAAAGCATTCCAGCCACTGTGGCACTACTAATTAGAATGCTTATTCATAAACATTGGTAAGTGCTATCATGGTGGCTCGGTACAGATACACCATGCCACTACATCTGTGCATGTATTGTCATCCTAAGAGGGAATAGCTGCTGAAATTATGGTGAAATTCTGAGAAAACATGTGTCCTTCCTGCATCACATATAGGAGTAAAGGAGTCTATTATGGGACTTGGCTGTGCTGTAATTTGTTGTGCCACTTTCCTTCTAAAGCAATAATCTTGAAGAATTTGGAAAGGCAGAGAGCAGAGTAGAAGAACGATAATTTCTGAAGAATTAATAGTTTTGTTTATAATTTAGAATAAAGAAAGCTCTACCTCTGTTTGTACACATGTATTTCTTATAGCTACATTTCCTGGATTTCCATGTAGGCATTAATTTTAAATACTGTAATGCACAGTAATAAAAGTTATCTCAGTTCTCATTCTGTGTAACTGGAAATTGAATTTAGTCTGTGCTTAATCCACAGGGTCTTAGGGTCCATTCTTCATGACACTGTGAATGTTATTTTTGTTAGTATTTTGGAAATACACAAGAAAGTTGATGGATGCATGGGTTCATTCATATGAGTTTTAAATAGTGGACTCTTTTGTTCCAGCACATCTAAGTTATGAGATTTTTCTGAAAAAATTGTAACTTCCGTGACATCTTTCCAGAATGTGAAGAGGATGAACTTGCTTATACATATTCTCTTCCATCTCCAAAATATGTATTTTACTGCAATGACAGTTAAGAAGGAAAATTTTAGGTGATTTGTTTGTTTGTTTTCCAAATAACAGCAGATGATCTTTGAAGTTTGTATTTTTGTTTCTTGTAAATTAGTCTGCATGATTTTTGAATATGATTGATACCTTAATTTCTGCAAAGATATGCTAATGGAAATGATGGGGATATTTGATAATGTTTTGAGTGTGTATTTAAAGTCAGTCAAATATTGAAATAAACAGTGACCAAAGGGAATGACCAGTGATAATTAAACAAGAATGTTGCTGATCTAATGAAATCTATATCTTGGCACGTTGAGAGACAGTGGCTTGTGAAAAAGAAAACTTACTTTTACTCTTTGCTAACTTTATTGCATTATTTTTTTCTGAGCGAAAAAGATCACAAGCTAAAATGTACCTTGGGGAACCGTTTTTTTTCCAGACCACTTAATTACTTGAAAAGATAATCTGAATAACATTTGATCAAATTTTTCATTAGAACTCCCTTTTAATTTTTCATTAGCTTTATAATTAACTGAATTTATACAGTCATCAGTCTGTTTACAGCACTTTGCTTTGTAAAGTGGTGTACCATAACCCCGTCTCTCTCTTTCTTTGCTTTCCAGATTATTACACAGAGTAGGGTAAGGCAAGCATCCTTCTCTTGGTAACTGTGGCATCCATTTCTCCATAACATCAGACTAATAGATGTATTTCCTTAGGTAAAAGGAAAATGGGCTTCTTGTTCCAAGTCTGATTTGAATTTTCATTTCATTTGATTAAGGTAGGGAGGAGTGCAAATTAAACAAAAGAATTGAAAATGAAATTAGAAAGATGTGTTGCTGAAACTCTGCTGACAAGAGAACCTGACATGATTTCACCACGAATAATGCTTGCAGACTTTATAGGGCAGGCTGCAGTTTGAATGGATGATATCTTAGGTTTTGTAAAGCTAAAGGACTTATCTGTTTTTTTTTTAAAGGCAGTCAGATAAGAGAATCTAAAGTTATGTCAAACAAATTACATTTTAGTTATTAGTGGCTAGTTTGTAAATATCAAAGACCCACTTATTGTAGTGCTTGGAGCTGCATTTGCATGCTGATGAAATGCAAGTGGATGGCTGTGAACTGTAGGGTTATCTCTAGTGGAGCAGTGGGGAGCTCCAGAATCAGAGAGTTGAGCATCTGACCGACTCAAGAGCCCAAGCTGCAGACCTCTCTATTCACTTTCTTCACAACAATTAAAATATGCAAAGTGATAATTTTCCTTAAGTAGCCTTAAATGTGCGATCTATTTAAATGTGAAGAAAATTGCCTGAAGCTTCTGGTGTGAGGGACAAAAAAGAATAAATTATGCAAATAGCAGAAAAGGACTCTACCACTTGAACGCCTAATTTTCCTGTAATAAGCATACTGTTTCATTTAATTTTTTGCCTCTTATTAAAAGTGACAGTTCTTTTGCACTGTCTGATGGTTATATCTGACACAAGCTAGGGAAATGACTGCTAGACTAAATGCTAAAGCATTTTGGTAGCTTTTTTAGATGATGGTTACATTCACAAAGTAATTATGCACTGAAGAGTCGAGAAATAAGGTTTAATTACACAGTAATCGCTTCTGATGGACACGGCAGAAGTGTGAACACCACCAGACTGCAATCCATCAATGACAAACCCCTGGCCACTTTTAATTCCTCCTCATTTGCATCATAACCTCCGCACCAAGTTGCACAAATGCTGTTAAATGTTAATAGGAGCTGTCTTTCCACTCAAAATGAATGCTTAAGCTGTTTCATTTTTTTTTCTCCTCCACCTCAGACCTTCAAAACCAGCTCCTCTCTGAGAGCAGGCATTAAGCACAGAGCATGGTGCGTGGTCACTGTTGTGCTAATTGGGAGCAACACTTAAAGTTTTATCTCTCAAGCGCTAATAATGCACAGTGCTGACAAACCAGTGAATAAGTAATGTACTTGGACGAGGAGGGGGGGGCAACCCGGCATGCCTGGAATGAAAAATGCAGTTGGGACTGTTGTTCAGTGACTAGCTATTTGATTAGGCCCTGTAGTCATATTTAATCCAGACCCTTGGGGAGCATAGACAAAATTACATCTTCATCTCATCAAACATTCAGCCATATTTAAGCATTCAGCTGATCAAGCTTTTATTGTTTCTCTTGCAGCTACACAGACACAATGATGTCCTGTGCTCTTCACTCCATAACCCTGCAAAGCTAAGCCTAAACTAGCTGTGCTCCTTTTTTCTCCCCTCTTTTTTTTTTCCTTCTCAGGGACAGGGAGTATAGTGAGCTCTCATACCCTGCTCTGGCTACTGTGCCATGGTTAAAGATTCACATCAGCTTTGCTGCCCTTGTTTGTTTCTCTTTTCAGCTTTTTTTTCTTTTTATTATTATTTTTTTTCTTTTCGTATCAGCTACTCAGAGCTCTGGACATTTTCTAGGACAGGTCTAAATCATTAAACTGCAAACTGTTCTTTTTCTGTTAAGCAGCAGGTATCATTTTTGTCCTGACAAGAGGAGGCTCCACCTGCCGACTGCCCACCAACGCATCCAGCTGTCTGCTTTGCAGAACAGGCAAGGTAATTTGTAAGCAGTCTGGGAAGTTTAACAGTAGACTCTAAGAAGTGACAAAAAAGAGCCTTTTTCTGCATAAAGATTGAGAATTATCAACACCTTTCAGTGCATAATAGTTAAGCCTTTATCACTTCAGGAGCTGCTGATAAGGTTAAGAACACTAGACAAACTGCTCATTAGTGGAAAGGTTTGCCTTTTACATTAAAGACTGCTGGGTACTGAAGTTCCTCCAGTGAGCAATACATCCCTGGCATTTGAGAAGAACGAGCTAATCATTGTACATAAATGAATATGGGAAAGAAAACCTGGCAGGTTCTGGTGATATTAGGAAGGTTTCCCTCCACCTTCCCTTCCTGAATTGTAGGCACCTGAAATTGCAAACACCAGCAGTTCAGGAGACTGTCAGTTGCAGTTTCCAGGACTCAGTGTAAGGCCATGGAAAATGTTGCCTTCTGGACTTGTCCATGCCACCTGCAGAGGTTGCCGACTGCCCTAGAGCCATCCTTACTTCGCTGCCTGGAGCCTGGAACCGTGGCTCTGTGTGGGGACAGACTGGTCCCAGTCCACTGGGAGTGCAGGCGGGTGTTTTACTTCCTTTTTAAACTGACCAGTCCTTCTGGCCCTGAGTTGAGTCAGGATTTGTCAGTACCCATGAAGAATGTTACACAGCAGTTGGCCACAGCAGGAGGGATCGTAGCAATGCTCCAGGGGAGTGAGGAATTGTCCATCTGCACCAGGAGCCTGGCGTCCACGGGACCTGACCACCACTCACTCTAGCTCTCCTCAAAGCAAGGTACTGTCATTAGGAAGTTGTTAATATCTGCTTTGTTCAGTATCACCACTGAGCTACATTAACCATGCCAGTGTGGGTAATTTAAGAGATGAAAAAGTAATATTTTATGAGAAAGCAGTGTTTACTTCATTGTCTAGATTTTTTCAGTTCATACACCTTTTCATCCTCCACCATCTGGAGACCACAAAGCAAAAGAGCATCTGAGGCTTTCCTATGGCTTAGTGGTAGATAACTGTACAAACATGTGTCAAAATGAATTCCTACACAAAACTGCTTCACAATAAAAAGACAAGCTAAACTGTGTGGAGGTAGTCAATAAGTTAGTAGGTAAAAATTTTAAAAAAAATCAAAATAAACATATTAAGGATGGTGAGGTCTTATACAGAAAGTAAGTGAAAGGGATAGCCTTTGCTGCAGCTACTGCTGTCTGGTGGAAACCCTTTCACCGCGTGGGTAATGGGGTAGCTCCAGTAATTAGTCAACAAAGTCCTGGAAATCAAAGCTTGCTCTGTTGTGATTACCAAATGTTAAATATATGTATACAAATTATGCCTTTTCTCTTGAACTGGTAAAAGAAAGAGATGAAACATATAAGCCAGAATTTACTGAGTTCTTCTACTGTGGCTGCTCACCTTCTCACAAACACATTTCCTCAAAGACAGGGTCTGGCTCTTTACCTCTATGAATGTAAGTACGGCATTCATGCTAAAACCATCAGCATTCTGGTTTATCAGCATAAAAAAAATGAAAATTGAAATAGTTTGTTTATATCTGTGAAAAAGTGCATGACACATCTGCAGGATCAGCTTTCCTGAAGAAAAAGGTATTTAAATTCAGAGAGAAGGCTCCCAATTGCTCTTGGAAATTTGTTTGTAAACATTTTTATACTTTTAATAAGCTGGAATTACTAGAAACAACTTCATCTTTTCTCTGCTCTCTGAATGCATGAGAAGCCTTTTGTCTGCAATTCTCATAGAAGTAATATAGGCTGATGACATTCAGTGCTTCCCAGAATCAACCTCTAGTCCTTGGACCATATCTAGGAGTCAAGCAAGTTTTGACCGAGGTATGTACATTAGGTACAAGGGACAATGATCTGGTGTGGAAGGATCATATTTGCCTAAACCTTTAGAAGACTAGGGTGGTCTTCAATACAGTATTATATCTAATATCTATCTAGTACAGATATTTCTAAATTCAAAACCAGTTTCACACAAAACCAAGATAAGGTGTTTCGTTGAAATGTAAGCCTGAATGGCTGGTAAATCCTTCTCTATATTTTTTCTTTGTTATAGAATATTTTTTCTTTTCGTTTGTATTTTACATCTACTTGAGTCATTTATACAAATTCAATACAAAATACCTAGCAGTATGCTTTTAACTTAGAACCTTACCGGGTGCCATATTTTGTTCTGTTCTTTTTATATGGATATTACCTATTCTTCTAACAATTCAACAAGGCATTTCATTAAATCCCTGTAATGCAATTAATGTAGATAGAAACAAATTCTCCATGAATATAGAAACATCGTGTTTAGAATATATAGTTTAAAAGTGTCTGTAATTTGATGATAATATTGTTTACCTTCATTCAAACTGTGATTATATCTTTATACAGTAGTTTTTATGGGTTTGAAAAAGTTGAGTCCCTTTTCTCCTTTTCAGCTTGTTTTCAGAATTTAAAAAACGGAGATACAAAGGGAGCTGTGGCAGCTGAATTCTCTTTCATGTGTGTCCAGTCCAGGTGAAGCCCAGCATAATGTGCTGTAATACGTCTCTTCAGTTCTCTGATACAATGACCTGTGCATCCTCTAAATCCCCCACAGAATGCGCAGACACAGACTGATTGAGGTGAGTATGGACTTAAGTATATATTGTTCTTTGTAGCTCTGAGGAATTGGCACTTTTGCCAAATGTGAGATGATGTGGATTGTAATCTACTGAGATATGAGTTCAGACTGGGCCCTGGTATACATTGTAAGAATAACTAAAGATTTGTCTGGAGTAAGTTTTGTGGTGGCTTTTTGTTGGTTTTCTTTTTTTTCTTTTCTTCCTTAAAACAAACAAAAAACTCCCCTTTTTCACAGTTTTTGACACTTTGCAGTTCCACTAACAACAGTAATCTTGAAAGTACCTTTATGGTGAGGGCCTCTTGGTGGAGGCTGAGATAACACCACTAGAAATCTCAGCCTTTTCCTCAGGATTATTAACACAGCTGTGGAAAGAAACTGGTAGAGGGCATGCACATGGGAACCATGGATTTTACCCTTCCTGATGGTATAGACTTTTAAAAACTATTTATTCTGGCAAAGAGGAATGAATATTGAGCATAGATACTCCCAAATCTTAGCTCATAACTATTTCAACAAGATCACCTTTCCAGTATAATTGGATGAGAAAATTTTATTTTCTTTTGCCATAATAGGAAAGGAGTAGGGCAGTGGTTTTTCTTATAGGTCTTGGTGACAAAGCAGTATTTTAAATGTTTTGTCTTTTGTTCCATAATGAATGAGAAACAACAGGTCTAACACTTTAACAGAGAAAGTAGTCACAGCAAGTAAACAGCATTTTTAATAATCCTCCAACCTTTCTGTTTGAATAAAAAGCTTGATCCTGATCCTAAACTAATATGATTGTATTGTGAGTGCATACCTCTCTCCGGCTCCCTACCTGGAGCAAACTCCCTTTGCTCCCCTCCTCTTGGCACGCCTAAGGAGTTCACCACTCTCCTCTATGGCTGTGCTTGGCTGGGGCTTCTGGGAGACAGCCTGGAGGAAAACCCTCCTCCAATTTTCCTCAAGTGCTATAGGGCAGAGAGGATGATACAAGTGCTGCTTTTCTGCCTTCAAGACTGTAGTCATAAATACATAACCACAGGCATATATATCAGGATCTTAAACAGTTAAATAAATAAAATTATCACAGCAATGCTGTGAGTCAATAAAAGAAATGAGAGATTTTAAAGTGTGGCTTTCAGAAAAGTTTTGACAGAAGAAAAATTGTCTAGGATTGCAAAGACTCTAAGAGGTGTTTTCACTTATGAATAACATACAGTAAAATTCATTGGAATCTTCATAGTTAACTAAATTTAAGTTTTACTAAATTCAAGATTTTTAATCTTAAATATAAAACCACAGCTTAGGACTTTAGCATTTAGATTACTGGTTTTCTTTTACAAAGTCAGAAAGAGGGTTAGATTTACATGCATTCCTCAGTAACATATTTTATAAAAACCAATTTTCGTAATATTTTCAATTGCAACATTTCCAATTTTAAACTACTTTAATCAGGGTCATCCTGTAATCTAGATTTGTAGGCATCATTTTATTCCTTCAGCATTTAAAAAAGAAAGCTAAGAACACTGACATCTTAGTATTAACCCAGAAGAAATTGCTTGTTGATGTTTGGGTTAACAAGAATAAAACATCCAGAATGTATTACCCTAATGGGCTGTTTTTGTGCTAACACATGTGTATTAGTTCTAAAATGTCTTACCAAAAAGCTTAAATATATTTCAACAAATCTGTTTGAACTCTACATTTCTGCTCCAGGCAGAAGAATGTCTTGGTTTTCTGTTTGATTACAAACTTCTTGCAAGGGAGATTATGGATCCATCAGAGTCCTTCATGCAAATACCATCC
Organism: Neopelma chrysocephalum; assembly: GCF_003984885.1. NCBI lineage: Eukaryota > Metazoa > Chordata > Aves > Passeriformes > Pipridae > Neopelma > Neopelma chrysocephalum. The sequence continues at coordinate 16,973,325 of NW_020897703.1, forward strand.
ACTGCAGGACTCAGGTTTGTGGAGGGTGGGAAATTCTTTGCTAACACACAAAAGATCAAGGTGCAGAACCTACTCCAGAAGGCTGAGGTGTAGCGAGCCAGCTCCCATAGCTGGGCCTGCAATAGCCCACTGCAGTTATGTTGGCATGCCATGGTACCTTTGTCTGTTGGTGAAATTCACTGGTTACTTTAACAGCTAGGACTGTTTTGCTCAGCATGAGTGGATTTATTTTTATGTACTTTAAACTTTTCTTTTTAAGAATTCAGTGGATGTGAAATAATGCAGGATTTAAAGAAGTACGTGTTTCATTTAGCACTCAAAATTAAAACTACTCACCTAATTCTCTTTCAGCTCAGAGTCTCGGCCCTTGGGGGAGGGAGGATAAAACTAACACAGAGCTGGAGAAACGTGGGTGAGAGGGCTCTGTTTTATACAGCCAATGGTTTCCTCAAGCTAGGTAGCTTATATAGCAGCTTTTTCCATATGTAGATATTTGAAAGGAGAATGTGTTTTCCTTCTGGCAGAATCCAGTTAGCAACCAGTGTATTACAGTTTCAGCTTTTGACAAACAAGGCTTACATCTATTAAATTTGTATCTCTCTTTACTCATGTGGTTTCCCTGTGAAATCTATTGAAAACATCCTTTAATGTTTATTGTAAAAATTGAACTTTAATACAGAGATACTGATTTTGGGTCTTTATGTAGCAGAACCTAACACCTGGAGAATAACATCACCAAATGTTCACAAAATTGGCATATATAAGTGCAGTAAAAACTATCAGTATTCTATTGAGCAGAATAGCACAGTATTGTCTAATGCAATAAGAAATCAGTTGGGAAAATACATGTACAATTTTTTTGGTATTTGGATACAGAAATGCAATGGGAAGAGCTGAGTTTCGAATGTCTTTCTCAGCTTAAGAAAAGGAATGATAAAACAGGGTTGAGAAATCTCCTACTGACTTTCAAATGTAGGTGCATAGGGGAAAAATATCTGCTTGACCAATGACCTTACCTTCTATAGCCACTAAAAATTGATTGTGAGATATCAACACATATTCCCAATTTTGTCGAAAACAATTTTTGGAGCCTACATTTTACTCTTAAGGAGATATTAAAAATGTATGTTTCTTGCACTTCTGTAACACTCAGTCAGGATGTTGTCAATGCCATCATTTCACGTCTTAGGCCAGTCTTGTATGAGTTGTCAATATTTCTGTTTCAAAGTTTCCTTCACTGAAAGTGGTTGCAGCTATGGCAGGAACCAGTAAGACTGGATACCAATGTTAGGTGACAGGTAGTCAAGTGTCAAAATAGTCCATAGTCACCACTGACTTCCACCAAAAGAAGATTGATACCAGGTTGTAGCTGTGTTTTCCAGCTACCAAGAAGCACCATTCCTCAATTAGTAAGCAACTTGAAATTTGGTAGAAAAGAAGAAAAGATTGAGTTAATGGATTCTTGTTTGTTAGACTGCTGCAATGTCTCCACTTCTGCTTCCTGCTAAAACACATGCTTAAAAATTACAAGCCAACAAATGCACACACCTGTTCCTTAAAAGCTGAGCGTACTTTGTGCTGTGAATAGAATAAAAATTCCCTCTGCTTCCTGTCTCATCACCCCCAAGAAAACCCCTCTCTCTTCAGCAGCCTCAATTGGCACTTGTGAGGAGAAACAAAATTTGTACAAAATTATTCATAGATTGCAAGAACAGAGATATTCAACCTAAAACCTGAGTGTAACGTAACCCAACTCAGCTGTCAGCCAAGCACTCCCTTTCCAAGTCAAATGGCTAAATAAGATTAGTGAAAGGGCTTACAACTCCACTGAGGATGAAGAAGTGATTGAGGAACTACAATGTCAATATATAACTAGGAGGGGAAAATCAAATGTAATTATAAGATATCTAGGATATTGTCATCTTTCTTAAAATATTTATTTAAGAGAATTCTAAAACAGGAGTCCAGCTGAAGCATAAACATCCTTACTTTTCACCCTGTGCAAGGAAGTGAGGAGGAGCAGCTCTGGCACTTTTCTGGAGCCTAAAAGCTGTCCTTAGCAATACCTTCTGCAGCACTTTGAGAGGAATGTGTTGACCAACAAAAGTCAGATTAAATAATTGTGAGTTCACTCTCAGTTGCTTCAGACTTGTAGATCAGCTTTGTAAAGCATTTACAAACTTTCCTCCCCCCCGTTAAACCTCTGAATATGTAAAAAACCACAATATTAAAAAAAATTAAAAATTAAGCAAAAAATTTATAGAAAATGTGAATAAACAAATTAGTGCACATGAATTATTTATTCCAAGGCACATGCTAACATGATGATTTTTCTCCACCAACCATGGAGCACGTGAAGGCAGCACAGCTTCTGCTTCCTGTAGGCACAACTTTTTATGCATCTGCTTTTTGTCTGCAATTATCTTAGAGATGAGGGCTCCTGTTCCCATTGTACTTTTGCTTGTAGGCACCTTAACTACCAATGCCAATACCTGCTGCTGCAGGTGCTGCCAGGGCTGTTCCAGGAAGGCTTCTCAGAGTGGCCTGTACAACGTACACAAAGCCAGAGGGGAGAGATGGGGACTTATGGATGAGGAATGGGGCTTGAAGGTCTGACCTCACAGCATGTAAAACCTTGTTGGATGCAGGACACAGATGAGGGTTTTCTTGTAAAAGCCGAAGTCTGGCCACAGGACCAACACGGGGGAATGTCAGCAAATCTGTAAGTGGCAAAACTGACCTCGTGGCTGGTCTTAAGGCCATTCAGATTGTAGCCCAGAACACTACAGTAAAGCAAATGTGATCCCAATCTTCAACGAAATTCAACATATTGGATAAGTTACAAAAAACTGTTATTTGGTCCAGAGCTGACTGAAGCCATAAGCTGCTTCAGCTGATGCAATTTTGTGAGGTTCTTTGTAGTTGGGACAGTTTGAGTCTTTACAGAGGATTCTTTCAAGGGACTACTGTGTTTGAAGTTCTTCAGTGGTTTGAAGTGCTACAATGGACTGATAGATTTGTGAGCAGATTTTTGGCAAAATGGATGCGTGTAAGATGAATGCCCTCTCCTTTAGAACTCTGCACACCTAATATTGCCATGATCACTAGTGTGGGCTGCATCTCTGCAAGCTTATCTGTAGGAATGCACTATTCTATTATCATTTTGTTGTGTCTGGAAAACATCAACAGGTATTTCTTCTCCCAAGGACTGTATTTATTATTTCACCAGAAACTGATTTTGCCACAGAGGAAGGGAACAGGTCAAATAATATACTCCCTACAGTTAGTAAACTGATTTTGTTGCATATTTGGTTCCCAATATTGAAATCAGAGTAGTGAATACATGTGTGGGGTCTCCCATAAAGACAAGGATACTTTTTATATATACCTGAATCAATCTGTTTTCCAAATTCAACTGTATATCGTTTCTACTTCTTTTGTAAAACTAATGTTTTTGCTTTGATTTTACTGTCTCTTACTCTTGTACCAGTACTACCACTTACTGCAAAGCTCAGTATTTGGACATACAAATTACTGACATGTAATGTGTGTTAAAGACACATTTTGAATAAAAGAAAGAGAGGTCAGCTAATAATTTTAAATCCCCTCCTGGCACATATTGTCTTTTCATGACCATAGCATCTAAGTCTTCATTAAGGCAACAATTCAGAAATGTGCTATATATTTTTACTATATTTTTCTGATCATGAGGTAAAGGGAGCAACATTGTACATCTTGGAAGTTAGCGACTCTTTTCAATAGAAATAATAATGAAATTGCCACTATCTAAATGTATTTATGAAAAATACACTTAAAATTTTCCAGTGAATTGAAGCAGGGTTGTATGACAGTGCTCACATCATTATTTAAGAAAATAATAGAAATAAGCAAAACCTGTTTAGGTACTTGGGTGACCTTTGCAGAAATCTAACACTGCCTTAAAACTCTCTAGCCTTGCTGTTCCTAGATGATGGTAATGTTGGGAAGGTGCCACAAAGGCAGTCTTCCTAAACTGCTTCCTTGATATCAGTCACTCAAAGCTCCTGTGTGACTGGTCTGTTGATGATTGAATTGAGAATAGGAGAGATGAGATGCAAGTTACTGGTTTTACAAATGAAGAATGAAATTGGATGCATTTCGCCCACTTTGCAATCAGCCATTATGTATATGCTTAGATTGAAAAACTAATCTGGTAGTTTTCACATCCAATCATATTAATGAAGTAGCAGAATTACTTGTGTGATTCTGTACTACAGTCAATTTAGTAAATAGATATGAAGGAGAATAAAATACGTAAATTTTTATAATACTCTTATAATTCTGTAGGAATTAAACCAGTAAAAAATGTAGATTGAACTTTGTTTTAATTGGTTTATGTTTAAAGATTCTTTGATCAGCGATAACAGTAATATGTATTAACATGTTGCATTTTAAAGTGACGCTGCCTTTCATTAATCAAGTGTCTGTATGGTTGATTAATTTGAACAAGGTTTAAATTGCTATGAAAATTTATCATTCATAGCCATGATCTCCATTTACATATATGTTAATTATTGTAAATGTAATCTTTTTCTGAATCCTCTGGGCTGCATACTAAAAAGACACAGTGATCACAGTGAGTGACTACTTTTCTATTACAAAGTGAACTCTTACCAGTATTCAGTAAAGTCTGTTTCAGTTGTCAAAGATAGACTCAAAACATTAAAACATTTTATGCTAAAGGCAAGTTCAAATACTGTAGATGCTATTTCCTTTTCAAATTATTTCTTTATTCAATGACTAGAACATTTAAGAAAATGAAACTAAGCACTACCAACCACTATAAAATTAAGTTCTGTCTCTATGGGCTGAAAGAAATTTTTCCCTTCCTACTCCAAGACTTTCTCATAGTAGTGACATTATTAATAATCATGAGAGTGGGGTTTTCCATATGTCTTTTGAAAAGAGTGACTTGAAGAAGTTCCTAAGTCAAAAGAACTCTTTGTAGAACAATTAGAACGAGTTGAATTGCATAAGACAGACATCACCAATGTTTATAGCCTTTTAACGTGACATAGAAAAAAATCTCTTCGCAGTGGCTGTAAAATAGCTGTACCAGAGCTCCTCACACACACCACACTGATGCATGTGTTTAATGCAAATAAACACACTTGCTGTGCTCTCTTCAAACTCTCCAGCTCATGGAGATGACAGTCATTTGTCTAAAACTTATTACATTTGACGTAGTCAAGAATTTTATCAAGGTTTAAAGAGAGAAGATGTTTCACAGAACATTTCCCACAATGTTAAGGAGAGAAAATGCATTGGCAGGAAATGGAGTTCAGATATGAAGCGTTAAAGTATCTCTCTTTCAACAAACAACTATTACAGCTTTTATTAAAAAATGCATATCAATGGAAATTAATTATTGTCCACTAAATTACACTCTGGGTGTATTGCTATTAATTCCTTTTTTGCATTCACAGAAACTGACATTTGTTTCTTTTTTTTTTTTCTTATTTTCTTGGAATATCCAGGAAGATTTTATTCAGAAATGACTTTAAAAATATCAAAATTGCAAGCAGAGATGTGCTAGGGCCTCCAGACCCTGTTGCAGGAAATATTTCAGCATATGCTTATTTTCATCTTTGCTAAGACAGTATCTCTTCACTTACTTATCTTTAGTGTATGGCCTGGTTTCCTCTTCCAGAGGGTGTTAAATTGTTCCTTACACTTTTTTTACTTGTTTCCCAAGTGGTTTTGTTATTTTTATATTTTTTAAATGAGTCTTTTATTACATAGTTGCTAAAGGGACCACTCATAGGTGCAAAATAAAAAATTTATTTATTGCCATTAATTTTTATAATTTTATGTTTAAATTGTTTGTATTTACATAATATATGCACTGCAGGACCAGCCTCATTTCTTAGTCACAATTTAATGCAATTAAAATGTCTATGTGGAAACCTTTGCAAGCATAGCACCTTTATACTACCTGAGTGAGCAGTTTTAAAGATACTTAATTTGCAGTTTTCTCTTGGACAGTTTGATAATGAAATATGTTTTTGTATTTTGGGTCCGAATTCTGTAAATGGATAAGATGAGGAACATTTATGAAAATCACATCAATCTTCTGGCATGAACATACACAGATTTTGGAAAGTTGCAGTCAATATCTGGAAGACAATAATCCTAAACACGTTTTAATATAGCATCTTCGCAAGATCTGAATGGTTTGGGTTAATGCTGAGCAGGAAAAAGTCACTTTTTTTTTCCTTACAGGCGTGGCAGCTATCATGTCATTGTATCTTGTGGCACAAATTGTTTGAAATTCGTGGTTATCTAAACTGCTTTTTTCTCTCATAAATCTGAAATATGCATGGTATTCAGAAATCAAAGAGATTTTGGCATTAATTGATGGAGCTGTGTAGCTGCAATGGTACCCTGGATGTTGATAAACTAATAGGAGCTACACAGTTTGTATACATAGATACATACATACATACACATATATATATATATCATCTGCTATATATAAATCTCTCCAGAAGAGGCATAAACTAGGGTTTGTTCACAGTACAAAAATTAGAGTGCACATGAAAAAACAATTGGGGCACGGGGTAAAGCAAGCAAAGAATGGAGGATTAGTTTTTTATAAAAGATGTGGTATCACAATTCACTGCTATGGAATGTACAGAGGTCAAAAAATACAAAGGATTCTACCCTGAGATTAGCTGAGTTGGTTGGAGCATGGTGCTAATAACACGAAGATTGTGGGTTTGATCCCTGTATGGGCCATTTACTTAAGAGCTGGACTCAGTGACATGTGCGTCCCTTCCAGTTCAGAATATTGTGTGATTCGAAGACCATTAGATAAATTCATAGAAGAAAAAAACTCATCAAAGTTGTTAAAAATATTTGTGGATTTTTGGTTTAGAAAGCCTTTGGGTGGTTGTTGGGGAAGGAGATGCCAGGTTACTGAGTTAAGTAATCCATTGGCGTCTCTGCAGTTGTTAGTTGTGAATTTTATTTATATATTTATTAAATGAAGAATTGGGTCAGTATTTATTTGTTTCAGTCAGCTTAAAATGACATTCAGGAAATTCAGTTTAAGCAACCCTTTCCTGGAAAATGAATTATTCTAGCTGAAACTTTCTAAAATATAGGACTAAAATGTTATCAGACTTGAGAAACTTCAGATCACTTGGTAGAAGTCCAGTGAATTAGAATAAAATAGAGGCTTGCAATAAGAAGCACTAGTTTTACTTGTAGTAATGGCTAACAGTCAGTTTTGCTGACATGTATGTATGTGTGTGTGTACATGTATTTTAGAGCATGCACTATGTGCTTTGGTTGATAAATCTGTAGTCAATAGAAAGGATATAAAACCAGCATGTTTTAAATAGATGCACTGTAAAACCAAGGTCTGAGTTATTTTTTGTCGAAGAATTCTTGGTTTTAGTTTATAGGGACAGTGGGGCATTGATATTAACTTACATAGTTGAGCAAATGATTCAAATCCAAAATGTGTATATGACTTTTTTTTTATCCTGCAAACAGAAGCTACTGGAAGTGTCCCAGGTAATTGCTGAGTTTAAGGTAAATGAGCCCAAAACATTTCAGTCACTTAAAATAGTTTGTGGACATCTGTTTAGAGCCTAGTATAGAGTCTTGTAGCAAGGGTGGGGACTATGCAAAAATGGGTATACAGTTCAGCTGTACATTTATTCTGTCACAAAAATCTTTCTCCACTTAAAATACAGGCAAATTGCAATTTTCTGTATCTACACTGCATAGGTTGCATCTATGGCTGCCCCAACAACTTATTCCATACTGGGATCTGTGACAGAAGTTGCCATTTAAAGAGGGTTTGGTAGGTTGGAGGTGGACTTGTGAAAAACTTAGCCTTAACAAAGGTGAAGGCAACCCCATCAAGTTGTTTTGGCTTTACGTGTCAGAGAAGGAGAAGTTATTGGAGGGAGGAAAGAAAAAAGTGATGTGAGGAATTAGGACTCCTGCAACATCCTTCTTAATGAAAAGAAGCAGAAAAGGACACATTTGCTTCTACCACAGAAAGGCAAGGTGCAGTGGGTAAGATGAAGTTTTACATGCATTGCTAAATACGTGAGAATAAAAGACCATATTTAAATGCAATACATAAAAGGAATCTGTCAGACCTCATTGTAGCTTCAGTACAAAATTGTTGGTGTGAACTGGTGCCCACCTGAATGGTGTGAGTGACAGGTAACCCTGTGAATTAGAACATCTGAGGAAACGGATTATTTACAGCAGCAGATCAAAATTTACTATGTGCGGGTGCATCACACTGCAGTTCCATGCCTATTTTACACCACTGCAGACAGCATTACTTCCAAAGCACTACCTGCAGCTGTGTGCTTCACCTTTCCCTGGTGCCTAGCTAACATGATTGGAATTGCGGGAAGAGAAGAGGGAGAGGACAGAGTCATGAAATCTGAGGGACCATTAAACACTTGAGCAGCTATAATATACTCTATTTGTTGGAGAACAAGCATGGAAAGCAAGGAGCTATATTAATCTCCTGAACCTGTTGCTTCTATATCTCCTGAGGCCTCCAAAGACCTCTTTGAATGTACTTACTTGAAAAGCACTGTGCTGAAAAAGTTACTATGTTAAAAGTGTATTCTTTCTAGTTTCCTGTTTATAAAATAGAATCTGCTTTAGCTCACTTAAGAGTTTGGGTCGTTATTAAATCTAAACACAATAAACCTAAGTAATCTGTTTATGATTCTCCTTATGAAGTAGGGGAAAAAAGGAAAAGAAAACCATCATCTGGATTCCAGATAATCCATGTAACATTTAAAGATCCATTACTTTCAAGACCACTTTTTTCTTTTAATAGAAAAGGATACTGCTGTTTGTGAATTAATCTGAATAAACATCTCCTCTGTTTCTTTCTGTTAATGATCACTTCAAACATTGTCTTGACCAATTTGTTTTTCCAAACCCTCAGCAACTGAAGAACCGTGGAAGGATTACATATTTCACCTCTCTAAAGCCTAATTTCTCCTTTTGAAGGGTAATAGTCTCAGATTTCTAATACAACCTAAAAATTGGATTGCTTTGGCCTTCTACCAGACTCTGAAAGAGTTATCATCTGAGTTAGAGTGCACCCATGCCGTTGCCCTATTAAATTTGGCTGGGGGAGGGGTGCGGTTCTGCCATGCTGAGCAGCTGCAAAATTGGACCCTCACAATAGAAATTATTCTGGTAGGCAGCCAGCAAGAACAAATATCGGGAGCTGGGTTTCTCCACAGTTACAGACCCACAATCACACAATGCTTCACCCCCAGATCTGCTTTGCTTGCTCAATTTCTGTGTATATGAGAGCCTGCCCTCCAATCACTTCAGCATCTTCTGTATTTCAGCTCCCTGCCTGCATACAAGAATGAGGGAGTCAGCACACAGAGCAGAGGCAGGCATGCATGAACACCAAAACAAAGCCGGCTTGGTCTAGTTTTAGGCCAGATCACTTTGAGAGTGTCCTTTCAATAAGGACTTGGGGGCTGTCAGATTTTTATTCAGATTAGCTGCATTTACTGGCAGTAATAAGAGAATTAGTTTTGTCTTCTGCTGGTATTTTATTTTTTACTATATATACCCACAATTTACCAAGAAGATCCCCTGTCTCTCCGAAATAAGAATAAAATCTCTGTACATCATTCAACCCTACTTTACATATATTTCTCTTCTAGGACATCTGTACTCTGCATACTCTTGCATTCTCCCCTCACCCTTTTCTTCTCAGCTGCTCCATGTTTTTATGTCTCTCAGGAGGGGTTAATTCTTTACAGCTGCGTCCTTCTTGCCAGGAGTCTCACATGTGCAAATTATTAATCTTTTCTATTGCTACAGTAACTCCCAAGGCTTTAAACACCCCCTACCTAAAACTGGCCCTTTTCCAAAAAACTTTTCATATTCCCTTACTGAAAGATAATTTGGTCCCCTGCAGGCTTTGCACTGTTATTTAGCACAATTGCCTAAGTAGAGTTCCTTATTTCCACATAATAATTTACAAATTGGAATTTAATTTAGAAATTTAAACTGCAGAGTTCTGAATTTCTCTGGTTGTTGTACAATTGATTTGTTAGTTTGTCTTGGGTTTTTTAATTTGCTTTTTTGGTGGTGTTTTTGTTTTGTTTTGTTCTGAGTTTTTGTTTGTTTGTTTTTCTGGTTTTGTTTTTTGTTTGTTTCTTTTAAGAAAGTGACATTGTTTTATTCCGTTTTGCTTTTAAACTTCAGTTTTGAATAAAGTGTGTAGTTTCGTGATTGTAATGATAATGATGTGAAATGTAATTTGTAATGTCAACTGATGGAGCTAGGCTTCCTTTCCATGAAATACAGAATCTGATTCTTAAATATGGAATGACTTAATTAAGTACAGAATGTTCTAACTTTTGGTTTGGTAGAAGGTCTAATTTATTAACATTTATTTAGCCTCTTATGTTTTTAATTTATGATACTAATGCAATGTAGTCTGTTCATGGTTTATATCAACAATCGGTTATGGACATATACATGCATATATTGTGTGATTCTTGCCAGATACAAATCTGTTCACAACCAGAAATGCATCCACTAGTTGTGTACATACAGATCTGTGTCTATAGGCATATGCACACATTGTTTTCGCCTGGGATGACTGATGAGCTGGCATTTTTTTCCTACCCTCTGTCTTTCTCTTTCTGATGTGTTGTCCTGATTTCATATTTATTTCCCAACTACTGATTGGGTATCATTATGACACTTCCAAGCTTCCAAATAAATAATTTATTTTGAAAGTTAGATATGTCATAATAAAGCATTAAGACACTCCAGGCAGTGTATTTCTGGCTGATTATATACCTCCAGTGGTATTATAAGGCACAGGCAGAGGACTGAGTGATTTTAAACACCTGACAAGTGCAATAATCCCGAAGAACTGCATGGCCTGGAGCATCTTACTACTGTTATGAAACAGAATTTATAAATAAAAATAAGAAGAACAGCCAAACCTATTTATTTATGGGGCATTATGACTCTGGTATGACATCACTAAGGACCAATCACTAACCTTGGTTTACGTTGACTGCTAACAGTCATTTCCTAGTGTGAACAATAAACCCAAATACTTCTAAGAAAACATTAAACAGCTTTGAGTTTAATGTGTACAAAGGAAATGTAAAGGCGGGTTAGTTGCAATTCAGACACATGATCTGTTTAATATATACAGAAAGTCTCCCTGTAGGCCAATTATAAAGCCTTCCAAACAATGCTGACTATTAATTCACATGGTATTTATAACTCAAGTGAGTTAAATTTTAGCATCTCATAGAAGTGGTCTGTAAGGAGGAGAAAGAGATTTCCTTAGGACAATAACCAGATATGAATTGTGTTTTGTTCTGTGAAGAAAATTTTAAACAAACCTTTTAACAGTAAGGAGGTTATGGGAGATGTGAGAATGCTGCTTGTAGATTATTTTCTCATTAGGAGTAAAAATTCCTGATAAAGAGATCTACCTCTGTAAGCTCAATATGTATAGCTTGTAAAACTGTAGCTGTAAGAATATGCTGCAGCATATAGTGCTATCATCAAAGCTATAGTTGAACAAATACTATGGTAAAGAGCAATTATAAAGAAGTGTTTTGTTTTGGTTTTTTTCTTTTGCATATGTAAAAATAGAACTCCAGTAATGTCATCACTAACACATTTAACTGCTGGACAGTGAAAAACTTCCCTGTGATTCACAACCCAAAACTCAGCATAATCAAGAGCTCTTATATTCTTGTGCATAAACTCAAGCTGTATTTGACTCTGTGGCAGGGGAAATGTGTTCAAGTAAAGAGGATCACCCTTAAAATAACATGGGATGGCTGTGTTAGGAGTAAAGGTATGGAAAAGGTTCTATGCTACTGTGCTGCAAATAACGTATATACTGAAGAAAGAGAAATCCTTGTGCAATGGATGACTGCTGAGAAGGAATTTTTCAGGTGGACTGTAATTCACAGTATCTCAGAAGGCTGATATTGATAAATCTCTGGAGATCACTTAGTCCACCTCAAGCAGGGTCACCTAGAGCTGGTTGCCAGGAGTTGTGCCCAGTTGGGTGCTGGATATCTCCAAAGATACAAAGATTCCACAGCCTTTGTGGGCAATCTCCAAAAGTGTTAAATCTCCATTGTTTGACCAACCTCTGAAAGTGTTTTCTTATGTTTAGATGGAATCTCTTGTATTTCAGTTAGTGTCTATTGTTTCTTGTCCTTCCACCAAATACCACTGAAGAGTCTGGTTCCATCTTCTCTATTACTCCCACATACCAGGTATTTATACACGTTGATAAGACCCCCAAACCTTCTCTTCTCCAGGCTGAAGCTGAACACCTCAGTAAGTCCATATCTTTCTTGTACTGGAAAGACCAGGAATGAACCTAACAAGCCCAGATATTTCTCACCAGAGTGTGAGTAGAGGTGAAGGATCACCTTGCTCAACCTGCTGGCAATGCTCCCAATGCCGCCTGTGGTGTTGGTGGCCTTCTTTGCTGCAATGCAAAGAAGACAATGCAAATTTTTTTGCTTATATTTAACTTGTTGAATATCAAGTTTCTGGGACTATTTATTCCCTCACCTTTACTGGGTTCCAGGTGAGACTGATCTCTCCTGTTGTTCCCTGTATTCTTCTTCTTCTGTCTTAAAGATAGGAGTGACACTTGTTTTCTTCAAGTCCTCAGGAACACTCAATGAATGACCTCTCAAAGAGAATAGAGAGTAGGTTTGCCGCTTGGTGGCAGATCAGGTCCTTCAGAATTTCTGGGTGCAGCCCTTCAGTTCCCATGGACTTTTGCCTGTTGGAAGAGGTGCTTTTGCCCCATTTGATTTAGTGTATCCAATCTGCTCCTAGCAATCCTTAGTTCTTCAAGAGGATCCCATGGTTGTAAAAGCCACAGCCCTCTCATCAGCTTCAGCCATGTAACCAGTTGTTGACCCACAGGATCCCTACAGTCCTCCTCAAGCTGGTTATCCTCACTGGCAGGACTGAGGAGAAAACCTCCTGGACCCCCATGCCCTTCACCCTGATGAGCACATAGATATTTAAGACTGCAGCAGCAAGAAACGTAAAATGCATATGAAGAACAACGTACCATATGTCAGTTATACTCTTCCCCACTTAGAGTGTGGATACCTGTTTCTTTTAGTCAGATTCAGTACGTGTAACAGAAAAGCCAGTATAATACACCATGTGTATGGCCTGGAAAATGCTTTGAATGAGATCTGACTCTCCAGGCCAACCAGAGCTTAATAACAGTATTTTATGCTTGCAGAGCAAGTGGCTGTCACTCACATGTTGCATAACACACACAAGAATATGTGCAAATGCACAGAATACAGACTTTAATAAAGTTTGCATTGTTGTGATTACAATTAAAAAATACCCACTGCTCGTCTACTGCCTGAAATATCAAATGCTGGGTTTTTTTCTAAAATTTCTGTTTAGCCATTTGCCTATAAATGATTTGTGTAGATATGCAACACTGAAGTCATTCAAATAATGTGCTGGTGCAGCCTGCAATCTAAGACCAGAGGAACTTCTATGCCAGAGCTGACCAAAGGTCACAATCCTGTCTCTAAATGTAGCCAGCACCAGATGCTTCAGAGGAAAGTGTAGCACCTCTATAAGGAGTGCAGTGGAGTAACTTTCCCGCGAGGAGAGATCTCTCTCTAATTCTGTAATTTCTAGTGTATCTTTTGTACTATTAAACACTGAGAATGCTCACTCACTTCGGATTTTTTCTATGACAATTACTTATGTAGTGAAAAGTTATTAGAGAATTTTTCCTATTGACACAAATAATAATTTTAATTTTAGCCTGGTAAGCCATTTTTTTTGTCTGGTCTTTACTGCCATGAGTTCTTTAGGAGAATTTTGACTTGCATCAAAAAAAAGTTATCGATTCCTAAAACTTCTTAAAATCTACTGTAAAAATACTCCACCTCTGCTCCACGCATGTGCTGTAATTCGAAATAGAAAATAAACAAAATCCACAGATTACAGGTCATATTCCTGTCAATTTGTATTGTCACAACTGATAGAATAACACAATTTATACTAAAAAGGCCATCAAACCTCACTTGATAGCATGGAGGTGTTCAGAGAATCTTGTTCCCATGGAAATTCCATATTCTTCATGAAATTTTCTGCTGTTTAGAGCCTGGTTCATTAGCAGTCCATGGGTAAAGATGAGATATTTGATGCATCTTCCCATAATTGTGAATCATCTGAATTTAAAATTCAAGTGGGTAGAAGGCTTTTTGCATTATTTTACTCTGCTCAGCACTGGAGCTTCAATGTCTCATGGAGATCATAGACTCGTAGAATCATTAAGGTTTGAAAAGACCTCTAAGGTCATTGATTCCAACCATTAACTCAGCACCACCATGTTCACTGCTAAACCATATCCCCAAGTGCCGCATCCACATGCCTTTTTAACACTTCCAGGGATGTGCTGTTATTTTGTTGAGGAGGTAGAGGCAGTAAATGCAGGTGCCTGTTCTACCCAGCCACTGTTTTTTTCCTAGTCCCATATGTAACTGTGCAGGGCTGTTTTAGTGTGGATGTGGTAGTGTTGTCCTCTTACAGTAGTGTCTCCCACTGTATAGATACGCACATGCGCACACAATTTCCTTAGCTTTTTCCAGCCCATATCATCCAATTAATTGCTTCACAAGCTACATTCTTCTTAATGAGAGTGGGCCACAAGGACAAGATGCTGGTAAGCTTTTCTGCTCTGAAAGTCCATCACTCCTGCAGCATACCAGTTCAGTGCTGTGAAATAATCCCTGGCTCTTGTTTTACCCTTCCCTTGGGGTACCTGCTCCACTGAATGACCCCATCGTGCTCGGTGCATTGAGATTTTGAAACTAGCTGCTAACTACTGTGGATGCATTTCCTGACCTTACTGGTGGGAATTGAACCAAAGTCTCTCAAGTGCTGTAGGATCTAATTAATATGCATCTTATTCCAGGAAAGACTCATTACTTTATAGATATTTATATAAGGAGTATGTCTGCTATAATGGTTAATAACTATGAATAAAGTTTCATTTCTGATAGACGAATAAAGCTTTTGTTTAGATATGGATTTTTAGTTTTATTAAAAAAAATTAGAAAGTATGATTATGATAATTGGGTGAGAGTTCCAAATGGTCACACAAAGTTTTTTATTCTTGCCTTGAGTACTAGCTGGAATCAACTCTTGTTCCTCACCTAAAATTTAAAAGAGAAGCAGGGAGGAACTAATTTAAGAATGAATTCAAAGCATCAGCAAAGGATCCAGAGAGAGTCAGTGCTGAATACAGAAAACTTCTAGTGTACAAGAAAGTGAAGTGAGTTATGGGTATTCTGAAAAAATTAAGAATAAGCAAAGTCCCATCCTTTTTTAACTAGAAAAGGCATGCTATAGTAACAAAGGCTACCTACCTATTGATCTGGTCTCCACTGTTTTTTGGAAGGTGTAAATGTTTATTTAGAACCTTTTAAAACTACTCCGGCACATAGATTTTATTGAGGTTAAACTTCTTGGCAACACCGCAAGGCCTTCAGTTCCAGAAGGAATTAGCTTGTGCTGCAGAGGAGATAAACCCCAGCAGCTGGGCAGACCAGACACCTACATTTACTCCCTCTCGGGTTTTGCTCAACAGGTAGAAATGACAAATTAACTTCAATGCTTCAAAGTCACATAGTTCCAAAGCAAGTTTGGAGGCTCAGGATTTTTGGACAATCAAATTTTAATGCTTAGTCATGCTGCACGTAGTGATTCAGTCTTGTTCTTCTCAAGCCAATAGAACTGAAATACTGTAAATTGATGAAATATGCTTTTATTGTAACATTTTAATGCAGATATAAATTACTGTATTTTAACATGTATATGACTTCTATTCAGACTTCTATGAAGTTAAGTTTTAATGAGCTGTAGAAAATAGTAAGAATCAAAGACAATGCAAATGTGGGATGCAGTCCTGCAATGCTTAGTGCTTGGGACATCTCCAAGAGTTACCAGCAGTCATCCTACTGCAATTACAGGGCTTTGTTTACTACTGCATGAAAGATATGTTTTTGGCCACTTCAGAGGGCAGTGATAATTCTTCCCTATCTCATTCCACAGTCCACAGGAGCAGGAGGAGTCCAAAGGGAGTCTTGTGCAATTTTTCACCATCTTTATCCTTATGGAGCATCATAGCCCACATAAAAAGATGATGTGCAAATTCATGAGGCACTCCATGGCAGCTGTGAACATATGTGTGAAGTTATGTTAATTTTGAAATGACAATTGCTTTAACAATCACTCTACAGCCCTTAGAGTTATCCAAAGGAGGGAGTGCTTAGGAAGAAGAAAATAAGCCAGGGAAATAAGTGAATGTTTAATTGAGATTTTTATTTTAAAAAATGTATATCTTACAAAAAATAATCTTTGGAGTAACATGACATTCTTGCAGTGCATGGTTTGATGAGGTAAGAGAGACTTGAGACTATTGGTTCTATAGGTACAAGTTAGTTGTGTACTTTGGAAGTGAGGCTTGGAGCACTGTACCTCTGTTTGCACGCTAAAAGCCAGCAGTGCTGCTTTTTGGCAAGCCATGTTGATACTAAATTCATGTTCTGGGGATGACTGTCCCAGGGGTTCTGTGGCTTTTACTGAGAAACGCCAGCCTGGGCTGCTGAAGACTTTCTTTTCTTCACAATCTCTTGTTCTTGCTTGGTCATATTCCAGTTTACACTGAAACCTTTTCCTATCTCTGTTCAAGTTAATCCACAACAACAACAAGAGTAAATGGAAGTGAATTAGATCACTTGTGTTATCTGCATGGTGGTGAAGTTGTGGGTAGCCCCTCCCCTGCTCATCCCAATACACACACATATATGCTTGTATTTGCATGGGACACTCAGTGGGTTTATGTGTCAGGGCTCTCTTAAGAAGCATTGCAGGGTTGAATGAACAGATATGATAGTCAGTACCAGCAAAGCTACCCTGGTTTCTAGATTTGTGTTACCTGCACTGAGCTATTGGAAATCTATAGCTGCATGCTGTGAGGTAAAGCCAGCAACATAGGAATTGTCCTATTGGGTCAACTTAAGGTCCCTCTAGTCCAGTTTCCTGCTTCTGACAGTGGGTGCCCAGTCAGAAAAAGGCAGTATGTTGCTACCCCTTCTACTTCTCATTTTCCAACAGTTTTCAGCTCAGGGTATTTCCTGAGCTGGATATTTCTTGCAGTAACCTCCACAGAATGTCTTCTCTGTGCACTTTCCCAGTCCTCCCTTGTAACCTCTAAACATCCCTCGCAGCCCTTGCAGTGAGTTCTACATTTGCTCACCAGTGCTTAAACTTTCCATCCCTAACTGGATTTCATTTGTTGCCACCTATATTTCTGAGAATTGGTGAACAACTGATGCCATGGGAATCAATGCCCTTTCACTCTTCCTTCTGCTTGTGGATAGACTTGTGCATTCTCTCTTAGTTCTCTTTTCCAAGCTGAGATGTTCTTGCATATGCAGTTCTTTGCACTGATGTGCATTATCCTTACTGGTCTTTTCTGGTTTGACCATATTCTCCTAACATGAGACCAGAGCTGCAGAATTATTAAAAATATAGGTGAATCATAGATTTATTCAAAGGCACGGTCCTTAGTTCTGTTTTATTTGTATTCCTTCCTAAAAATTCTTAACAGTTTATTTGCTTCTTTAACTGATAATGAGCAGTGACCTAATTCTCTCTTGGATCTATCATATATTCTTATTGTTGAATCACAATTGTCAGTTCAGAACTTTATGCACATTTGAAGTTAAGACTTTTTCTGGTGTTTGTAGCCTTTCTTTATTCATAGTGAATTTCAGCCACACAGCCTTGTAAGGTCCTCCCTGCAATTCTTGGCACTCAGTCATTGTCCTCAATACCCTGTATTTTGTAAATGCAGAACTGTGTTTTGCCTAGATGTAGGTAGTATAGAAGATATTTAGAGAAAATACATTGTTCTTGTCTACAACCCTTTCTTCCTAGATGGCAAATAACTTTGACTAGTTACACCCTATGCTTTACAGGTGAGAAACTGCAGGATGGAATTTGCCATGTTTGCTCAATTATTTATTGAGTGAAAAATCTTTCTGTGGCCAGTCAGTACCTATGTGGTGGCTGGGTGTCACCTGGCATTTACATTGCAGGATTATGTATTTGTTATAAAAGCAAAGTCTTGGATATTTTCAGCATGAAAGTACTGTTTCAACCTTTTCTGTAATACTTATTTCTAGCACTTCCAATCATTTTAGTTAGTTGGGGATGACATCACTTGTTTAACAATAACAAATTGAAGACTGTCCTGGGAGTATAACAAAAACCCATATATGGAAAGGAGGGGGAAATTTCACCCCTAGGTGTTCAAAGTTGATTAGATCTCATTACAGAGTGCCTTAAGTGAAATGATTTGGAGCTCTGCATTTCTCGGTCTTCTAAACCCTGAAATTTTGTGTCACAAACCTGCTAGATTTGTGTAGGGACTAATACTCCCTCTACAGAGAGTGAAGCCTTAAAGGGACACTATGTTTGAATTATCTCTCCATTTCCAGTGCTAGTTATCAGCACTTATATGCAGTAGAGTCGCTTGTCTTCCCTCATCATCCCTTTTACAAGAATTCATAGAGGACTTCAGTTTTCAGCATTGTCAATTTGGCACCTTTTGCTGAGTACTAAATTCAGCTTAAAAAAACATGTCTACACATTAAGGGTTCTATTCATGAATGACTAACACCTCATTTGCACTTGAATTTCATTCAGGTTAAATGGAAACATTGTGCAATGCTGTGGAATTTATACAAATTTTATATCCTTGAATACAGATTGCTGGTAATGAAACTGACACTTTGTTGTGCATATTAAAGATGCCCAGAAGCCAAAAGAGGATGGAGAATATGAGAAAATAGGATCAGATCTGGCCTGAATGAGCAAAGTACCCTTACAAAGAAGGGGGAAAGGGAAAAAGGAAATCAAAACAATTCTGTAATGGATAGGTGTCCCCTAGAGCTCAGCCCCAGGAACAAGTAAAGCTTGGGCTTTTGATGCTTGCTGTATGTGCTTGGACACCTGAGCTTTTCACCTATCTAGGCGGTTACATTTGTCACTGGTGTCACCAGGTGGGAATCTGTACTCATCTGAACTGGGTCTCCCATTTCTCATTTGAATTTTGTCTTCCTAGATGATTGCTGAAGGAGTTTTCTCCTACCAATCTTTCTTTGTGTCCTAGTGTTTTGGGGGGCATCAGGGGAGGAAAATTCATGGGGGTGGAATTTAGAATTTGACTCAAAACCTGACTTTACTTTTTTGTCATCTGGGTATTTGGAGCACTATGACTTTTCTGCTGAAAATGTTAAACAGAAGGGACCACTGTATGAGCGTTCTTTAGTAGATTTGTCTTCTTTTCTCTTCGCTCATATGATGCCAAGCACAGTGGCTTACCTGTCTATAACATGGACCCGCACATGTAACAGGGATATGATGATTTAATAACTACACAGTCTTGTTCTGAAATTTATTTAGAGTTGCAATTATATGCACGTGTTTTGGAGGAAATTATTGTAGGACATACTATGATAATGCATCATTACAGTCCACACAATCTTATGTGAAAACATTTGTCAATAGCCTGTACAGGGTCAAAATCTAGTTGTTTGCAAGAATATTTTTGTGATTTTTAAGGTCAGTAATGATTCTGTGCTCAGCCTAAAGGACCTCTGTCTACTGGCACCTGCCAATGTGCTTTTCAGTAGCATCAACCTTCAGGTACACTTGTCCTGCCAGGTAGAGGTCCGGGTTAAAAATTCAGAAGTTTCATGCTACTGACTGTTAATCTTTTCTGCTGATTGTAAACATCTGAAATAACTCTTAACCCACTGGAATGAGCTAGTGACTAATCATTATTATTCAAAATTAACTTCCCTGCCCCACGTAGACTTTTTATCATCTCAGAAACTAGTGCAAAGTTTGTCTTCACAGGCACAAATATAAATTCGCAAAAGAGAAATCAGGTAAATGTTTAAGAAACTTTTTACTCCCTCAAATGCTTATTCCCTTTTTTCAGTCTACACTAGGTCTTTCTTCCATGGTGCACAATACATCCAATTTTCTCTCTTCACTGGTTAACACATTTGAGAATTATTGTGTGGGAAGAAAAAAAAATCTGCTATTTGAATACCAAGTCACAGTAGACAAAGTCTGTGCTCTGAGTATCTACTCAGGGGACAGGTACTTTCTCCACCTTTCAGAGGTCAGCAATCAACGGTGTGAGTTTTAGGAGTATAAATGATTATGTATAAGAAATCTTCCTTTATTCATTATTTTTTTTTTGTTTCAATTTCCCTGCAGAAATTCATCTGGGTTGCAATTTTAATTTCAAGAGGGCTGC
Source organism: Neopelma chrysocephalum (assembly GCF_003984885.1). NCBI lineage: Eukaryota > Metazoa > Chordata > Aves > Passeriformes > Pipridae > Neopelma > Neopelma chrysocephalum. Next base: position 16,993,765 of record NW_020897703.1, read on the forward strand.
TTGGAAAAGCAAATCGGAAAAAGCTGCATATCATTATTACAAATTCATATGAGCAAGATTGAGGTTTGGAAGTCCGGCTGCTGTAGCTGCAATAATGCCAAAATGAGTTGTACTCTGTGGAGGAAACATGTTAGGCACGTAATCCTGTTCTTCATTTGAAGTTTCTTTCATCAGGAATATTAAATAAATAGGCTTTAAACTGCTGAAGTTACCACGCACTATTGCACAGCACCCTGTAAGGAAAACAAGCACTGAAGAACATACACATGACCCCAGCAATCTCTACGAGCTGCTTTCTAAACAACCCTGAAAACTTTAGCTCAGCTCCATCAAAACCAGAAAGAATAAGTAGGATAACAGGAGAACACAACAATACATGCAGTTTTCAATTAATTTTTTTTCCAAAAATTTGTTTGTATTCTGGCAATCCTGTCATGGTTACCAGTGTGTTAATATTTAAAAATAATAACTCAATAAGCTATTTAGACCTGACAATCCTATGGTGGGGAGTTTTAGGTATCTTCCTCTATCAAGACAAAGAATCATAAGCAGCCAAAGTCCAGGTTATCAGCTTCCCCTATTACAGTGTGTAGTGTGATTTTGCTCCATGGTGATGCAACATTGCAATGATTTATATCAAAGCGAGCAAACTTCAAGCTGAAGCTGCAAAAAAATAGGGGGAAGGTCAGTGATAGGAACTGCTAAAATGTTGTAGTTTCTCTGAAGCTGCAGAGAAACCCACTATGAACACTACAAAGCTGAGAACATTTCCCTAGTCTTTGATTTCTTGTTTTTGAAAGGCTGTAATGGAGCCAGCAGGTAACCTAAGACAATCAGGAAATATTTTAACAGAGATATCATATATCTGAATTTCTCCTATGGTGTTATACTATCTATACATTCCTTCACTTTGTGAAAAGACAGAGAGCTGCTGCAAATAAAACTAAGGTCTCTAGATGATAATCAGGTAAGAGAGTGATTATGATGTGCAGCAATTATTTACCTTTCTACAGTCATAGGTTGGTATTAAACACAATGAAAAAGATAGTCAATGATAACATTAGATGAAGAAACTACAGCAACCTAGGTGTTAAAAAAACCGACTGGAATCATTCAGTACTTTGTTAATTAGCAGAGGTGGAAGGAAAAGACCTGCTCTTGTCTTCCTTGTTTTGCCATGCTTGAAAAGTGGGACAAATGAGGGTATTGTCCAGTCACCTGATCATCCTAGCTGAATTCAGTTCTTGAAAAGTTACACATTTGTGCCTAAGGACTAAAGTAATCCTTAGTGCTGTGGGTTAAAGCAGACACAAGACCAAAAGCATTTTGTAGGGGCAGTATCATGACATGGGGTTCTTCTTTCCAGTCTTAGTTTTAACCAAATGGGAGCAGCAAAATTTGGTCCCTGATACACAGAATCATAGAATATTCAAAGTTGGAAGGAACCCACAAGGATCATCGAGTCCAGCTCTTAAGGAATAGCCCATAGAGGGATCAAACCCATAACTTTGTTGTTCTTAGTACCACGTTCTAACAAACTGAGCTGATCTCATATAATAGCAGGCAGGAAAAGAAGAAGAGCTGTGTGGTCTCCATCTCTTCCAGTCTATCCGTGTGGACCAGTTAATCTGTCAGGGACAGCCTCTCTGTATCAATCCATATCAATCCCCCGACTATTTGAGTCAAGTTCTTTTATACCTTGCCTTGGTTTCCACCTTTTCTATGATTTGCTACTCAGTCATTCTCTTCCTAACCTAAATTTCAAGGCAATATTTCTGAAACTCCTCTGACATCATCTTCTTGGAGGTACCTGGAGCTTGGTGAAGCTCCAATCTTCTTTCTTGACTAGCTGATCCATTTCAGAGCTATCATCTGTTAGCTTTTTTCCCTCTGAAATGATTTACTTTTAAACTTCTTTCTCTCTGAACCAGCCATCAGACACTCAAGGGCCCAAAAAGGTTATGCAGCAGAGGAGACCTTCTTTGTATGCCCTAAAAATCTTTTTACCAGAAAATGGTATAAGACTATAGCACATATTTATTAATACACACCTTAGCTAACTGAGTTTATGTTAACAGCGGATTTTTTACAATGATTCCACCATAATCAGGATTTTTCACTAGAACAAGGTAATTGAGCAGATTTTATGTCAGTAATGAGTACATGAATTTTAAAATTCACTTTCCACCAACCACTCTTTTCCCATGTTCTCAAGAGAGCTAAGAAGAACAGAGTTGTCGATTTTACCTTTTTTTTGCATTCAAAGGCATGAGAGAGAACTTTGTTGAGCTCTTTAATAAAAACCATTCTTAGGACTTGGTATTGTAATTATTGGAAACTGAGGATGTTCTTAAAAAATGAAATGATGGTTCCGTGTTATTTAATGGCACATTTTAGTAATAGATCCTTTTATTCACTAAAAATCTCAATATTTACCTCTATTCAGTCTTTTAAATGACATGATAAATTCGTGAAGCTGTGTTTTTAAAACATAAGTGAGCTTTTTTCCATACCTTTTATCCTCTGTGGAATCACTTTCCTTGCAGGATTACTATTAGTATGACTTCTTGTATCTTCAATATATACTGTTTCTACCAAGTTTCGAGCAATTGATCCTGTCAATACGATTTCAGGGTTTGTTGGTTTCAGGAAACAGAGTTATCACTGTAAGAGCATTATTGGTATGTTCATTAGGAGAAATAAATGTGCTTTACATCTGTATTTATAAATTGTTCTGTGATCAGCCTGTCAGTACAGTACATGTAGAACAGCATCAGAGCACTAAAATAATAATAGGGGAAATAGCAGTATCACCTTTATCCCTTCTAACAATAGTGTGGCCACAAACATTAGAAAGGCAGGGGCACGGGAATTACTGCTCATGCTGTAGTATCACAGCTGTCAGCAGAGGGGCACAAGAGTTCCTGGGAGAGCAGGGTAACAGCAGGGCTGGAAACACTGGGCTTTGCCTTGCAGTGGTCCTGCCTACAGTTACCAGAATAAAGAACTATCCCAGCTCAAAGTCCACCTGTGTTTAAAAGCTAGTGGGAGCAGGCCAGGTCTCAGCACTGGAATGAGATGTGAAAAAGCAGCAAAGCCAACATAAGCAGATGAAGGGTTTCTGAAGGGGCCGGCTAAAGCAGCCTGAGAAGTACAATTACCAACTCTTGATTCTTCTAACTGGAGAGATTTGGAACAGATAACAAAGAGATATTTTTAATGTTATTAAAATATATCACAATAGGAAGGATATATTGGGAAAATCACAATCTTCATGCTTTTTTGTCTCCTACAGGGAGACATCCTCCTGAAAAAGAGGATGCTGGTGAGTCAGTAAAAGGGCAGGGGATCAGAAATGTTCCTTCCTGGTGGAAAGACAGGCAGAAGCAGTGTCACGGACATTCTCCACATGGGCCTTTCAGCTCGCACTCCAAGCAAACACTGCTGAGAAAAGCAGGACCTTCTGGGAGCAGCGTATGCACTGGGCAACCCCTGTGATGATCTCTTGGATGATGGGAACATATGGAGTTTTTAATCACGTCTAATAACAACCCAGCTGCCAAAGGCAAGCAAGAGGATGGGAATCTGATTCTTCTCCACCCAGTGTTGTTGTGAAGCTAACTGTTGTCTTCCACGTTAATAGAGCCAAAACCAGCAGACCCGGTTTTATAATGTAGTTCTAAGACACAATAGCATGTTTGGGTTTTGTTTCTTTAGTAGCACAGCTAAGAAAGATGATCCTTTATGGAATACTTTGCTAAAATGAAAAAGCATCAATATTTTTCTTCCAAATAAATACATATTTGAATTTCATCAAACAGGGTCCTTGTAAAAATAATTACAAAAATAGATATTAGCTGAGCATGAACAAAACTACGCTTTGTTTACCTGAATTAGAAAAAGGATGATTAATGGTAATGAACGTGTTGCATTACTCATTTGTCAAAGAAGATCAATAATGTTAAATACCCCAGGAATGTCACAAAGCTGCCCCCAGTGCTGTGCAAGTTTTGTGAACAATTCTAGTGGAAAACTGTCTATTGAAGGAGCCACCCCTCCATGCACAGAGTTCTGCCTCCTGTTTCTCCCCTGTCTCCTTGCCTAGTGCTAAGGAATGACCCCTGTTAATAGGGGGAAAAAATAAATCTAGAAAATAAGGATGGTAATTTTTTTGCTTTTGTTTGGTTATTTTGCAATTCAGATCATTTCTCAGGAGCAGGTATAGATACAATTAGGCAAAATGTTAATCCCCAGAAGGGGGATGGGGGAGGACGGAGGAACTCATCAGTGGTGCCCCCATGCAGTGGAGGGGGCTGGGGGTTTGTGCTGGCAGGGTAGCCGCCTCTGTTGGCCCTGCTGCTGCCTGAGAAGAGCACGACACAGCCCAGGAGGAGAGGCCAGAGCATTGCTTGTGGCAACACACTCTCACCGTAGCTGTTCTGTAATTATTTCACAGATTTCATGTTTCTGTGTGATGCAATGCAAATTCCTGGAGGCAGCGATACCTGCCATGAAGGACCAATTAGCGGTCATCTCAGGAGAACTCACGTGGTAGTATCCAGTTGTCACTGAGTCAGATCCAGAAGTGGTGTATATTATGAGCAGGGATTGCTTTTTCCATTAAGATTCTTGAGATATTGGGAAAAGGTGATGTGATAGAGTATACACAGTAGTTTAAAACAAAATACTTAGAATTTGTAGTAATTAAATGAATTTGGACAAGTAATCATCTGGAAAATCTTTTTGGAGTTACAATAACACTCACTCTGTAGATTCAAGAAGGACAGATTCCCATAGTTTGTATAGAGGAGGGGGATGCAGATTCACCTTCCTGAATTTTCACTGATTCCCCTTCTCATCTTGAGTGAGTTAGTTTCACTTTCCCTTGGCTCACTTTTCCCACTACAAATTATGTACATTGTTGTTTAAGTACCTCAGAGAGGTATTTCAAAGTTTAATTAGTGTTTGTAAAATGCTTTGGGTTATTTGGATCAAAGTGTGATTTATTATTCAGTAACATATATGACTGTGAGGTAGGTGTACACTGTGCATGCTGCAAAGTAGGGTAGCAGCAAGCACGCTCATTTGTACTTTATTTATATGGTATGGTCTGTAAGATTCCCTTTCCTTGGTTTCATTCCCAAAAAATTTGAACAAAGGTGTCTTGATTTTTCACAGCCCTGCCCTTAATTCTAGTGCATTTTTATGTGAAAAAGACCTAATCATATGAAGGGAAGGGACAACTAATACTCTGATATAAATACTAATAAATATATAATGATATGATATTAGTATTATGTGATATAATATTAATAAATACTAATTAGACACCTCCATATTTATTTCTTTTACTGAGCTTTTGTTCTGTATGAACATGAATGTATGCATATCATGTTGGTTTAAGGGCATCCTAGGATATGAGGCCTAAGTTCTAGGTTGTGATTTTAGGAGAGTATGTCAGTAAGAATCCCATCCAAAGATGTGGCAACAAACTCTCATTCCACATGCCAGGACCCAGGAACATGGAGCGCACGTGAACCTGAGACTGTGAGGGAATGGCAAATGAACCCTTCTAATGAGATTTGCTTTAACTGATCCCTGTGATTAAGACCCAGCAGACTGGAACAAGCTGGGGATTGTATCTGTATTCTCAGTGAGATAATTTGCCAGTAGCAGTGTCTCCCAGATGAGGATTCGGGTTTTGAATTAATCAACTTTGTTTACATTTTCTTAATATGAGCGGATTTCTCTGCAAGTTGTTTCAACTACAGGTGTTATTCCACGTGTTGGGAATGACAGTCAGATCAAGCAAGAAAGCCTTTCTGAGGTTCACTGCAGTATAAAACCACCTTCCAAAAGTATCTGGAAAACTCAAGCCGGCCAAGCAAATGTGTGTTATCACCAACAGCATCACTCAGATCCATCTTATGCACTTACACCCTGATGTCTTTTCATCCCTGCCCTGTCCATGTGCTGGTTCATTCCCTGTGATACTCATTCTGAGCTCTCTCCTTCCTTATTGAGCAGCCAGTGAGAGAGAGCCAGAGGATGATGATTCTATGTTTTTAGCTCTTTTAAGGGAAAGAGGCTGTCAGAAATGTGCGTATTGGAAGGGCAGAATAGGATATCCAATGGTGGAAAAGGCACAGCACAATCCCTCCTGGAAAGAAACGAACAAGGGACTGCTAAAATAAAAATCTTGAGGGAAAAAGTCCAGGGCTTAGGGAAGCTGTGAAAAACCAAGTGATGGCAGAAAGGGCACCTCTACCCTGCATGACACTATGAGTGGATTTGCCTTCAGTTTTGCTGAGACATCAAGTTCAGAAAAGAAAAAATTATGTCAAACGTCCAGGGTGCAAATATAAACTCTTCATAAGATCAAATGGTAAAATGATAATATGACAAAGGCACAGGAATGCTATGGAGGGGACATATAGACTTGAGTGGGTGCTTGCTGGGGCTGCAATGACATATTCCCCTGTATTTTGGAGTATGTAAAGTCTGTAGCAATAAAATTAAAGCAAATCAGAACTCAAAGTAGCTACTTTTGTTACTAGGAATTAGATCAACTGCATGATCTTGATGGAACTTTAATTAGAAGGATGACCGGTACAAAAAAAGAAAAGAAAAAGGAAGGAACAAAATTATTGGATGGTGTTGACAACAAGATGGAATTGAACTCAAGCACAGCTTTTTATAGGTGAATTTCAATAATTATCAATTTATTGAAATATATGTGTAAGTATGCAAGATATGCACCCATACGCCCCAGAATACATTTGGAAATTTCTGTGTCAGTTTTGTAAAACATGCAAAACTAAATGATTAACAGTGGGTTGAAACAAAGCTGACACTAGTAAATTAGAATAGTAATTCACTATTTCTTAAGACTTGAACTCAATTCTTACACAAGTAGCTAATTCACTGTATGGAGAAAAGGAAGAATTACTCAGAACAGCAGTGAGGTCTGTAATAATCTGTTGCCTCTTTCTTTCCTCTTTCCAAGGTTTCATGTGACCCTTTTCCATGTGACCCTAAAGAATGGACACAAAAGACATGTATTTGCTTGAAAGGTGAGAAATAAAATATATGTCTTAAGTGGCTCCACACAACACTGGTTCTTGATTTTGATTTTCTTGCCTGACTACATACTTCCCTCTCTCAGTTCCTCTGCTATTGCGTTCAGTGTCACTTTTGCTGAAGGAAAGTGGCTGAAATGTCGCTTTAACCAAACATCTCGAGATTTTGGAGGCAGGTCTGAACCTGAAAAAAGATTGATTCTCATGGGAAAAATCCTTCTGTTGAACAAGGAGATGTAAATCACAGCTGGCTTCCAAAATTAGTAAGAAAACAGATTTTTTTACAAAATTAGTTAAGGGATAGGCTAACCTCTGACAGGCTAAGGAATCCAGCTTTACCAGGGCATGGGGCTGCACCACTCACCTGGATGCATGTGGGAGAAACTCTCCTGCTACTACTGATGCGAGGGTAAAGCTGTCATTTCCTCTCTTCTCACTAGCACCTTCCCAATGTGTCCTTCCCATTCCTCAGTCCTCATCAGTATTATATAAAAATTATCATTATTCTTATCAACACTTAATTTTCTAAATACTTTTATTTTCCATTGGGGGAATTTTCCTATGTGCAGCAAAGAAGCCATTCTGCACACCTTATAACAGGGCTAATACTGAACTGTGTCAGTGAAAACAAGGACTGATCCCAACAGGACCCACGTGCAGAGATGAAACTGCCCTAAGTGTGGCTGCCTGCCTGCCATTCCCCAGTGTTAAGAGGGTCCCAAGCGAGGTTGTCCCTGTGAATGTAGCTGCTGCTTTGCATTTAGGGAGTTGGGTCGAAAACTCTGTGAGGGACTTGGAAATACTGAGGTGGTATAGAAATCCAGTGCTCAAGAGATCAGAGGGTTGCAGAAAATGGCTCTTTTAGAGGGTCAGAGGATACAAGGCATAGGCTACATGAGGGGACAGGAAAGCAAGTATGTAAGGTCACTCGTCATGGGGACCAGCTGTGACTGCCAACAACATTATGTTGTCCACATGGCTGCTATTACTGCCTGAGTTGGAACCAGCGGTGGAGCACAGAGACTGGATCTCTATGCCCTCTCCAACTACCAAAAATCTACATTCCACTGTGGCCAAGATGTGGCCAGCTGACAGTGGAGTATACCAGGTATACACACCAAAGGACAGAGTAACCAGTGCCTATACCTCCTCTTAGTCCACATTTCAGTTCATATTATAGCTCCTTTTCTACACCTTGCCCACTTAAAGCAGTCATTACTCTTTTTTTATCTCCTAACAATACAGACAATTTCACCTTCTACATTTTATATGGCACTGTCAGTACCCTCTAATATTTTTGATTTCAAGAGCTTTTTCTGAACCTTTTAATTTCCAAGACTAGAAATCTTATTCAGATTGTAATTCACTCTTCTTTAAAAGTCTCTACCTGTGTATTCACTGCTGTGATCCAACATATTTTATTCTTGCATCTCTTCCTAAATCTTCCTTCAGAGTTCAGCTTTTTTTCTTTTACCAATATCCATTTTCTTTAAAAGAAAGTTTTAATATGCTGGAGAATAATTTGAATAGTTCTTTCCTTCCAGGTCTTGGGAATTTTCAATTTTTTTCCTTCAAAAGATGTTGGATAGATTTGCCATGAGATGATTCTTACAGGGTATATGAGAGCATGATAACATCATCTGATACCTGTTGAAGCAGTTACCTTCCCCCATGTCTCATGCTAGAAATCCAAGCCCAAAGGTAGGTGTCCTCTGAGATGGTGGTAATTTCCAGTAAGCAGATTTAGAGGAAAAGAGTTTTATTTTTTCTGTCAAGGCTAGCCTGAAGAACTGAATATAACCTTCTTTATTTTTTTAATTCACTGGTAGCAGTTCCTCTATTTTACACTTATATACTCATACATACACACAAATGCACATATGCATATACTTATATGCAGAAATAAATAACTGCACTAAAAGCTTTAATGATACCGAGGAAGCAGTCACCTGTAACTCTGCTCTGACAGTTTCAGCTGTGTGGTGAACTTGAGTTACTGTGATGATTGATCACTACTGCTTTAAGCCATATGCTATGTTCAGAATCTATATTTTATATTTATAGTTTTCTGTATTGAATATTTAAATTTTCATCTTATTTTCACAATGAAGGAATTTTTAATGTGAAAAGCAGTAATTAGAATAAGTTAATGATTGTTCCTTGTATCATCCTTGATATCTGTTACCTTTTTCTTCAAGGGGTTGACAAAGAGTGGACCCATTTCACCTGTATTCAGAAATTGGGGCCACAGAGGCGAATCACGTTAAGCTCAGCTACTGTTGGTGGTTTCCTAGGGATGACTTCTGTCCCAGATGTTAAAACAATCTCAGCTGAGGCTGGAGGTCTTTGCCTGAGAAGTGATGTTGTTGATGATGAAATTGTTGAAGCCTGTCCTCTTCCAGAAATGTGCTACGACATTCCCCACTTCCCTTAACTTCTTATTCTCACCCGCTCAGGGCAGCTCATTGCTCTCTTGGCTGCTCTGGAGGAACGATTTCAGGGGTTTGAGAGGTTTAGTAGTAGGACTGGGTCCTTTCACCAGTCTGGTTTCATGGGCCATGATCTGCAGAAACAAAATGGGCAGCACCTGAAGGGGAAGCACCCAGCCACTGGGGGTTGTCAGCTGCAACTTTTCCGCACCAGAAGAAAATGGCTTTGTCACTGAAGGAAACACATCATTAGGTACAAACTGAATAAAAATAAAGTAGGAAGTTCAGGACCTTTATTAACTAGTGTTGATTGATTATGGTGATTGCTTTATCTGGGCCTTGAAGTCAGTTTAGGGCTGTGACTGATTTTCTGCCGCTTGTTTTGCACAGAATTAACTGGGATCTTTCTTCCCTCCCGTAGTTACAATACTTGTATATACTGTAGTAGTTAGGTGATTTAAGTTTCTTGTCCTTTCCATTGGAGGAGTGGCAGTAGGAGAGGAGGAGGTAAATAGTGGATTTGATCTTTAAATTGAACTCTGCAGTATAGGAGATGTTACAATGCTTGGCTGATGGCAGAGCCTGAAGTGCAAGACAACTCACTTTTTGCCCCTGAAGTGCTATTAACCTTCTTTACTCCTCCTTCCAAAATAAAACAAAATAAATAAAGCTTCCAGCATCAGTAAACTTCCTGCTGTTTGAACTGGCAGCTGGCCAATTCATTTGGACTGTTCTCCCACTGACATAAAACACCCATGCAAGGAGGGAAGAAAGGCTGAGGAGGCCCCTATGATGGTGTGTAAAAGAACACCTCACCAATCTTCTGATTTGAACAATCAAACAGGAAATCTTGGACTCGATGTTTAAAAATAAGCTTGCTCACATTCTTTTATAACTTTAATTTTCTTTTTTTTTTTTAGCATTTATCACTAAAACTATACAATCATCCATCTGAATGAATAAAGATACAAAATCCCATTCCTCATTTGAAGTTTTAGCTGGGATTCAGGAAAATAGGGAGAAAAAGTATCTGTACATAGGTACAGTTCTTCTCTGGGATTTTAGTCTCTCTCCTGGAGACCAGTGGCATACATGTTTGAATTCTCTGGTGAATGTGTTGGGGTTCCATGGCTGAATTCATGAATTGCACATGCAGTGGTCTGAGCTGCATTTTCATCGTGGTTTCTGCTCTGTCACTTATAGGTACATATGGTTCAGTTATGGAAACATCAAGACTCTGCCCCACACGTTCCAGAAATTAAAAAAAGACCCTGCAGAAGGACTGGCTGTACAAAGGATATTTTCTGAATACTGATTTTTTTTATGCAAGGATTGTTGATAACCATTAGCAATTAAAAAGCATTTGATGTAGGTAATGAAAACATCTACCTGGGAGGTTTGCCCATTGTCAGCTACCTTGAGACTTGAACCCAGGTTACTGTCTGTACATTTCAGTCTGTGTTTCTGGACTTACACACGTGAAGTGTTGACCTAGAAGAATATGGAACAAACCACTACAGCTTTAAGCTGCAGAGGTTTATAAAAAAAAAAAAGGCAGAAACAAAGGCAAGCAGATGGCTAAAGATGAAGGTCACATCAGATTGAGAAGTTTGTCAAAATGTGATGACATAGGTAATCTGTAAACTGTTATTGCACCTAGCTGGAGGTGCTGAAAAACATTTTGAAATTACAAAAAACACTGGAGTCACCAGCACACAGGCAGGAATGATAGCCTGGAGTGGTTCTGCTCTATGGATGAATGCCAGATGTGGAAAGCGACATATCTGGAATTAATGATATTAAACATGCTTTTCTTTTATGCTCAATAATAACTCTATTATGATTGATACAAACCGCAGACACTTTATCTAGTACAAATGGAATCGTCTGTCATTGACTATATTAAATCATCAATTTCTGCATGATGAGGATCGTTTAGGGTAACTAATCATCTGTCTCGTTCTGAAGTCTTTAAGGCTGATCAGATAACGTTTTGAATACTGCCTGAGCAACCATGACAATCTAACCCTTCCATGTAAGGATTGAGAGGGGCCCATTATGCCGTCAAAGCCTGTGGAAATATCACAGCTCTTTCTCTACATAATACCCTGCTGTAAATAAATCACTCTCCACCGCAAACTTTATTGATCACAAGCACTTCCATGCTTGTGTCTAGTGAAGTCTCTACAGAATAAAATGCTGCTTTATATTTTGTCTTGTCAAAATATTAAACGGCTCTGTCAAGCGGAGTCAGGCTAGCAGTGATGGTGTAATTCTGCTGTAGCCCTTCTCATTCCCTCTTTCTATCTCAGCTGCCAAGCTTACAAAGCAGGATTTTTTTTTTTATAAACTTTCCAATTATAGTCTCGTAAGATTATGAAGCCTTAAGATAAAGTGTCCTAATTTAGAGTGGTAGAGTACTGAACCACTAGACAACAGCCTGTTAGATAAAACATTTCTCACAAGAAAAAGATAACCTGGCTTATTTATATACACAACATTAATGGGCAATAGGAGATAGCCTGGAATATCCTTATTATTTTACCAAGTGAGATAGGAGAGAAATATTTGAATTAATTCAAGCTCAAAGTGTTTATTATTTACAGACAAAAAAAAAATCTCTCTTATTATGAGACAAATGTACCAAAGGAGGAAACTGAGAAACTCCAGGTTAGCACAATGCTTTGCATTTTCGTACCCTATCTTTAGTTTTTAATTCTGTAAATAAGATAATGTATCTGTAGTGATACACAAGCACCGTCATGGTTTAAGGTGGGGGAGGGATTTCTGCAGCCTCCAACTTCAGCTCACATTGTGTTTGTCATCAGATGGTCTCACTTTGACAATGCTTAGCCACGCAGAGTACTACCCTCTTATAATATCCTGTGAATCTCAGGGGGAGAAACCTGGGGTCTTGAGGAGCTTTGCTGAGCAGAGCCCGGGCAGATTGTAAGGAGGTTTGGGGCCATCCTTGGGAAGAAGCTGGAGCATTTTCAGGGCTGCTTGACGTTGTAATAGTATTCACCACCTCAGGACTGCTGAATCTTAAGCTCTGTCAAGCATTCCCATATGCTTCCCACTCCAGGAAAGGCAGAATAAGAGCCAAGAGTGGTGCCATAAAACTCTAACCTGTGTTGAAAATAAGGCTGAAACACAGAAACAGGGAGCTGACAGTGACTTCCTGACTTTTGGGCTTCTCAGGGAATCAGGGAAAATCTGGTCTCATAATCACCACGTTTTATTCCCTTCCCTATTTGATTTTCATGCAGGTAGAGTTTCTGTTAAGGGAGCATAAATGTGGAGTTCACAACCAACCTTCTCTCTCTTGGTCCTCTTTTTTTTTAGGCTGTGACAAATCAAAATCCATATTAGGTGAGAGAACAGCAGAGAGACCATCTGCAGAGGAAGATGGGCAATTGTGAAAAGAGGTCGGGAACAGAACAGGGAAGAAGGAGCAGCAGAGCCAGGGGTCATTGGAGGGACAGAGGCCGTGAGTTGGAGGTGTACCCACTTATCCCACATGTAAGCTCCTTTCACTGAGGCAGCAGGGAGCGATCGCTCTGAAAAGCACCTACCGCAAGGAAGTCCTGACTCTTCCTGTGCCTTACAGATATGACTGAAACAGAGATACTCAGTCTCAAAACGAAAGCAGGCAAAGGAAATTTACTGATGTCATGGGCACTTGACAGGGCTCCTGAGCAAGACAATGCTGGCTGTCACCATAGTGACAGATGCACCATCAGATTCCCTACACTGCATATGCAATCACCCTAAATAGTTCTTTCATGTGATTATGATCAAGGAAATTTACTTTTTAAATTATGCTAGCCAATAAGTATTCCAACAACCTAAAGTAGACATGGGCAGTATCTGAGCCAAGTTACTCTGCAGGACTAGTTAGCAGTCCTAAAATGGTCTGATCATTCTTCCTTGTCCTAGCTCTTCCTGATCTACAAATTGTTCCCCTCCAAAGGGGACTGAAAGATTCCCTTGCAAGACTTCAACAACTTCATCTTTTCCTTCTTTTTTACACTTATTGTTGTCCAGTTAGAGGAAAAGTCAGGAGCCTCCTATAACAATAATAGCAATAGTTAATGCAGGCCTTGAAAAAGCAGTTGTTTAGTCAAAAAAATTAATTAAATTTTTTTGAATAATAAATATTTGTAAAATTTCTTTTTTGTGGAATGCTTAAAACCACAGAAAACTGTGAAATTCAGTGATTTGTCCATTAGTAATTACTATCACTCTGAACTAAAGGAAAAGTGAAGGGCATCAGCAGTTGAATATTGTGTCTGCTCCCAATACTTTGATCATCTAAAGAAATAGTATTTTTCTCTCTTTACGGCTTTTGCCATTGGAAGCAAAGAACTGCTTAGCTCTCTGTCTGACAGTGTTTGTATAGTTTACTTAGTTTTAAAGTCTGTTTAATTTGGGGGGGGTGCCAGTATTAAGGGCGTTTGTTTTGCTTAGTTGTCCTCAGGAAATGCCTCATTATTGCACATTTTTGAAGATCAGTGCAAATGTCTTCAGGAAAATCCCATCTCTTCCCCATTGAGCCTGCAAGAATTTGGGAAATATGCAGCTTTCAGTTAGTAAATAAAACACTCAATTGCTCTTTCCCAAACTTTGTGTGTTCACATTTCATCTACATTCTTAAGAAATTATGACTCCCCGGAATACCATTACTTGCTTCCTCTGGTCTCTTTATGCAGTTTTGACAAATTGCAGTCTACCAACCAACCTTTCTTTTGAAATTGATTTCTAAAGGAATGGACTTTAAGATTAAGAATCGCTTGTGTTATGGAAGAAGTGTAAACACATCCATAGCTAGCATACTGATTTATCTGTTTGCAGACGTTCTAGTATAGTTCTAGGTCATAATTACAAATGCATAGCAAGAGACCTAAAAAACAAGTAACAGCAGTGTTCTCATTATTTAAAATGATCATTTTTATAAGTATTAAAAAATCAACTATAAACAGTAGAGTTTGCATGAAATGCAAATAGAACCTTTTCTTTATGCAAATGGAGTCAGTGTAATTAAGAAAATAAACTGTGACTTTCTTCAAGCTGCAGTGCTCAGAAAAATTGGATTAAAAAAAAGAAAAGAAAAAGGTATGACTCAAAGCAGGTAACTATTGGTGACTAGACAGTCCATAGTAACACCACAGTCTCAAAGAACTCAAAAAACTTCTTTTCATGGCTGAACAACTTCAGAATCAAACTCCTGGAATAAGATAAACATCTTCTTTACTTAAAACATGCTTTCATGAAGTAGTTTGTTGGCCTTCAGCTTTCATTACTTTTGTGGGCATGGTTTTTAGGAGGAAGAAAGGGGGAGAAGAGAGAGACAGAACAGATCCCCTAAGAGTGATGTGGTTTGCTCAAAAACTCCAGACCCTGAAAATCTTTGCATACTAACATCTGTAACAGGTGGTCCTGGGCTCATTTTGTGAGCATAAGTTGCTGTGTGTCGACGTTATGCTCCTGAGCCTTCTCAGATGTTTAGCCAGAAGGGATCTGTCTGACTGTGTGTGATTTTTATATATCTTTCAGCTAAATCGCAGGTCTTAATGCAAAATGCACTCAGGGACAGCATGGGGAATTGTGACACTCCCTATAGGAGTTTTCCACTATAAACCAATAAATGGATTACACTGGTCTGTGAAGTTTTGTCATCTGTGATTGCTAAAATGTGGATAAAGTCCTCATTTTAATATTTAATAATAATCTTCATTTAATCAGCAATCCAAGCATAATTTATTGGAAACCTTATAGACCATTGTGAAGGGAGATTTTCAGTTACTAAGGGGTGAGAATAGGTAGGTACCTAAGAAAAGAAAATGAAATTCTCATCAATGGAGTGAAGAAAACTGGAGATGAAAAGAGAGAGGGGCAAAATGCAAATAGCAACAGTGGGTAAAGCACGGGTATTGCTTCACATTTAATGACTGACTGTGTTAAGGACCCAAGTCATCTCCTCTGGCCAATCATTAACTGCTTGAAAATGTCCTCCCATTAGCTCTTATTGTTAACAACAAGTTACTAATACATATTTAACAGTATTCATTATTTTTTTAACTGCCTCATAGCAGCAACAGTGAGAGAACAGGAGCAACTGAAAACTGCATCCAGCAAGCTTTAAGACCCAGAGGAGAGTGACACAGAGGAGCTCCATTTTCTCCAGAGCAGCTGTGATGCTCATCCACCTGCCCGTCATCCCACAACCTTTTGCTTGCTCATACATGACCAACTGTGTGTTTTATTAAAGGTGTCCTCTTCAGTGTATAGGACCAGGTAGGTGCAGCAGAAGCCTTTTTTTTTTTTTGAAACATGAGCAGTGCAGATTGAAAGATGGGTTGACCATACAAACTCATATTTTTTTGTTTGCAACAACAGGAGATAATAATGTTTCAAGTAAATATCCACAAAGATATCTGGGGGTTTGTTTCTTAGAGTTAAGGGGGGTTTTAATTTTTTTTTACAACTCTGTCCTTTCAGTCGGTCTATATAATGTTTTTGAAAACAGTTGGAATTCAGAAAACCAGCTAAAACTAGTGGTGTGATATAAAAATGCATTATTTTAAACACAGGCTGTCATGAGTTTAAAAGTTATGATTTCTCAAAATTATATTAACTCATTTCCAGCTGGATAAACAGAAATACACAAAACAGACTAACTTGTAGGGAGTAAGTGGCCATGAGCCTGCAGGCCTGCCCTAATGGTATGTGTGTCTCACATTGACTCAAAAGATCCCTAGGCAGAATTTGTTATCTGAGGAAGTGAAAGTAAACATTTTATTGCAGTTAGATCCTCAAAAACAGATTCACAATTATCACATAACAGAATATGTTGGTTCTGCTGCCTTCAGTAAAATAACAGATCTCCATGGAAATAGGATTACAAGAGAAACCACATTAGATTAGGGTTCATCTGGCTCAATTTCTTGTCTCTGACAATAGCCCGTACTTCAGAGGATAGTGGTACAAATAGAGTATTAAATGTGCGTATTTATTTAGTCTAAATGTATAGAATCTGACTATAAAATCATCCTGTCTTTCTCCCACTCCTTGCTTCTTTCTTTCACTTTCCTCTTTGGCCCTTAATCTCCTGAAGTGTGATGCTGAATTTTGAGCTTAACTGGGAAAGTTGTTGAATATTTGGATAATCTCTGAATTGTGTGGGAATGGAAAGTTTGGAGTGTAAAAACTTAGCGCAGTGCATTTCTTGAGGCTCAAGATTTGTCTACTCCCTTGAAGTGCTGTTGTGGCTACAATGCCCGACATGCACACATGTAGTATTACTATTTTGGATCTGCAGACTAGTAACTCATGAAATCTCAGAAAAAAATTCCTTTACATTTAAAGAGTCAATAATCTTACAATAAACTAAATCCAGGACCAATAAATAATACTCAACACATTTCCTGAACACAACATCTAGTGCTACCTGATAACATGTTCCTCAAAAACCTCACTTGAACTCCCTTTTATATCTGGGCCCTGATGTTTGGTTATGACTGATAGTCATAAACTGATCAGTGTGAGGTGCCAGTGATAAGGTCAGAAATCCACTACATACATTATTTACATTGCAAAGATCTGCTTGCCTCATCTTGGACCACAAGTTATGCTGGGAAACAAAACTCCCATTGCTCCCAGAGCTCCAGGCTCTTTTTACCTCCTTTTCCAAGGAACAAAAGGTATTATTTGGTTTTTTTTACAAATATATACATAATATATGATATAAATATATATATAATATATATATATAATTATCTTTTCATCAGTGGAAAACCAGATTGTGGTAGGATCTGTAGACATTTAAGATACACAAAAGTGGTCTCACTTTTGGGCACTCTTTGAGATCCTTCTCAAAGATTTTGGTTTTTAGGGGCAGGGTGCAGAAGTTTTTTTCTTGTGGGCTCCCATGTCATACATTTGACCCAAAGCATACGGAAGAACTGTCCCCTGTGCTTGCATTGAGACCTCATTGATCAGTAGTTTAATGCAGAACAAAGAGACCATGATGCACACACTGGGAGCTCTAGTACCACTTGCCCGAGCAGCACACTGGTTAATTGTACGCAGCAGGACACCTTATATGCTGCCAAAAGATGTTGTTGGAGTAGCTATGAAATAGTAACTTGAAGAGTTAGTGACAAATCAGTATTAATTTCTGGGCTTAGCTGAGGAGAAAGGGCAGCTCCTTATGGATTTTGTTTTGTTCTTCCTAAATAAAACCTCTAGATCCAGCGGGGTAATGTTTTGTCTTACCAATGCATCTGTTTCTTTCTTGGTAAATAATATTTTAATTCCGTGTGTAGCTAATGTTTTAAAGATAAGTCATTAAAGAAACAAATTTTAATTCTAGATTTCCACAGACTTACTAGGATTATAATGAATTAAACCATAATGAAAAATAGCCTGATTAAGGTTATTAAGAGGTTATATCATCTTTAAACCATACCTCTCTTGAAAAAGGCTCATGAAAGGAGGAGTGGCTGTCAGCTGAGACATCTGCAGTTTGATTAAAAGCATGAAAAAAAGGCACAAATACTTTCCCACCTGGAAGGATAAGACAAAGATTTACTGTCACTGAATGTGCCAAAAAAGTCCTTGTCTTCTGTGCCACTTAGGCTTGAGAATGTCCAATTCATTTTTCATGTCCCACTATGAATGAAATAGAGAGAAATTACTGTGATTTCTTCAGCTGTTTGAATATTAGCAAAGGTTTGTAATGAAAGCTATTAACACACCAGAAATGAGAGGCTTTTAAATTGAGAAACAGGATGCTTGTTTTTGTCTGCCAGATTTCATCAGGATCCTTGTATTTTGCTGAAGCAATGAAAATTAGTGAAAATCCACTAAACCAGCCATTCTGCTATGCATGCAGAGAGCCAGCATCCCTTATCAAGCCTCATAGTATCTCATCCGTTTATTAGGGCTCGCCAAATAAACTAACAGTTACATCAGTCCTGCAGCTGTTTTCAGGAGGCCGCAGCTCCATGACCCTGAAACTTTGACTGCTGACAAGAAGTTGCTTGAAGCAGAGGTGTTATTGAGATGCCACCTTCCTTGTAGCATCCCTGCTCCTGCTGCCACCTCCAGCTCAGTGCCTCCATCTGCCTGGCTGTACTGTGGGGTAGCAGTGCCAGCAGGCTCTGTCCACGAGGTCCAGGATGCTGCTGAGTTTCTCATCAAACACCCTGTGCTGCAGGGATTCCTTCCTCCGAGTGCTGCAGACAGCCCTGACTGTGAGTTTGACAGGCGTGCACTTGTCTACGTTTATAATGAAGATGCTATTGGCAGAACCTGCATGAGTTGGGGTAAGGTGATTTCTTTAGCCAGAGATTTACAGGATTTTTCAGGAAAGCCTTCTTAGCTCTTTCAGCATGTTTTTTAGATGAAGCCACAATGTTACCAATGCCAATATTCAGCTTCAGGAGAGGTTCCTGAAATATTTTTAGCCTCTGACTCTTCTCTCTGCACTTATAAATATCCTTGATAAAATATTAGAAAAATTAGATATTTACTGGACCCCATAACCTGACAAATCTCTCCTTCTCTGTTTACATGTCCTTATCTAATTTTGTATTTCTTATTGTAGGCCACCAATTGCAGGAATTGTATGTTGTGAGATACAGATACAATGCATTCCCTTGGGGAATGGAGCACAAAAGTAAGTTGCTTCCTTTTTTTAATCTATTTTTGAACTATTTTTTTAATGAATAATCACTATTATAGCAGCTCACTCTTTCCCTTTATAGCTGTGACTGATAATGTTTGCTCAAATGCAAGCGTAGTATTCATACCTCTATTTTAAAGACTTTATGCATTCATCCTAGTATCCTAGCTCTTAGTTGGACTAGAATATCAGACTATGTTTCAAAATGTTTTTAATGCTGCTTTTTTCAGTGTACTTCCAAAAAGGCTAACTACCTTTTACCCACATTAATGTCAGATATAGAGGCAGGAGACAGAGAAGCTGCCATAGCAAAAGAGATGACCAGAGCATATAACTTAAAAGCAATATCTTATACTTTATACATTGTAGGTAAATCATTCATAGTTGTGCTTGGCCAGTTGTGCAACATCTTATCCGAAGGAAAAAATTACTTTCTGACTCCCACAGGGTATCATTTTATGCCCTAATGCATGAGAAAGCTCCACTGCTATTTGCTTAAAGAACTAATTTTTTTCTTCCAATCTTCTACTTTACTCAGTTGGAATTAAGTATTTTCTGGAGTGCCCAGCAGTCGAAGGGTGCACATTTACCTGGCCTCGGATCTGGCACTGTCAGTGCATTCTGTGTAATTGCAGCGCTTTATCCTGTTTATGAAAATGTTGTTTGCTTTTATCCACCAAGGGTGACACCCAGGAATGCTACATTTACGCTTTAAAGACAGACACCAAAAAGACTCAGAAATGCTGAAGATGAGAGTACGCTTTATTGTAAGCATGACAGTAGCAAGTTAAAAAACTTCTTCATCTTTAGCCCTCAATAGTGGCATGCTGCTCTAGCTATAGGAAAGGCTGTGCAGGGGTAGGGAGCCGTGACGTTCCAGCTGTGCTCCTGTAACTCAGATATTTGCAGCTGAGATAACTAGTCTTCTCAGCAACTCTGTGTTTTAGGAAAAACAGTGAAGATAGCTGCTGCCTAGGCACCATGACTGACTGCTACGGACCGATCACATAACATCTTTTTTTAGCAGTATTATTCACATGAATTACTAACTTCAGCCATGGAGCCGTGCAGGAGATTGCAGAACTCTGTCATCTCACATAATAAATTAGGTTTAGTAAACCAAGCCTTAAAATAACTGTCTCATTTGAAACTCAGCCTTAGGTTTTCAGGTCATATTTTTTTACAAATTAACCTGAAAACACTGGTGGCATGAATAATGTTGAGAATGATGTACATTTCCCATGCTATGGGCTAAATCTTCCATCCAGCCAACTGTGCCTGTGAGGGATGTGTATGTAGATGTAAAGCAGAAATGCCTCGCACCCACAGCTCCTGGAGGTGCCTGGTATCTGTGCACACTGGGAAGGCGTGGCTGGTGCCAAGAGAGGGGGGACATACTCTCACGGATCATCCCAGGTTTTTAGACTCTTCATCTCTCCTCTGCTGGATGCAGGGTGTAGATACAGAGGTTTCCTCAATCCTTAACATTTTTGAAGTGATGCAAATCTGGAATGTAACTAAGCTGCGTTTTTTCTTTCAGCTGACGTTTGCTCTGAACACATCAGTTCAGAGAAAGCTGTAGAGGAGAACGAAGGTGGGGACTCATGCACATCTGAAGCTGCTGTCTCCAAGTGGCCTTTGGTTCCACAGAGCCAGAACAGCACATTCATAGTAGGCACTGGATTTGAGAAACAAGCACAAAGCATTTTATCTAGTGTTAGACACAGAGTGACATTAAAAAGCTCTCCGTCTGCAGTCTAGTTAATATACTTAGTGTCATACCATTAGGCTTCTTGTTAAGAATATTTAAAAGCCTGGAGGACTCAGCACTGCTACTTCCTCACATAGGAAAGCACTCAGAACAAAAACTGCAAAAGGTCAAAAACTCCCTAATTCTAATATCAAGAGACCAGAACCCCACTGAAATGAAAGAGTTTTCATTTTGTCATACTGCTTGTGCATAACATATTTGCTCAGGCTACCAACAAGGTAATCTCTTTGGTTTTTGGTTTACATTTTGCATTAAAACCTGAATTGAGATTGTTAACTAACTTCACTTAGGACAGCAAGGACAGCTACCTTCATAATTATGTTGGTGGGTAGGACACCTGAGACTTGGAGCAGTATTTAAGAAAAAAGTGTTTGAGGTGATGTCCCGTTAAATGTAACCATTGTCAATAAAATAGCAAATGCTGACTCTGATTTTTATGGCTTTAGGAATGTTCCTAAAAATGCCAACTCAGTATGTCACTTTCTAACCTAAAATTAGGACAGGAATAATAATACTGTGATTTTACTGTTATATAATAGTGACATAACAGTGTGACAGAAAGTGACACAGACATATAAAGAAAGCCCACTTTTTTTTCCTAACCTACCAGAATGTGTTATGCCAACAAAAATGTATTTTAACTAAATTTCTGAAAAGAAATCTCCTTGAAAAACATTGCCAGGATATAGCCACAGGAGAAAGACACAAGAAGCTGTTTAAGTAAAGGAGGACAATGCGAAGAAAAAGCATTTTGAACCTATAGAGGGTTAATGTATGCATGTATATTAGTGTGGGTGGATATTCAGACTTCATAGCAGAAATTGGTTTATTTTTCCTGTATTTTGGTGATGGAAATTGCATATGATACTTGTAAGTAAAAAAAAAAGACAGTAAAGAAAACTCATATGTTTCAGAAAATTCAAGAACAAAAAGGAGTAAAGAAAATGGTAAAATTTGACAAATTTAGCTGAATGGTCAAGAAAATGGTTTGGTGTTGACAAATGTAACATAAGAAGGAATAATGTGAGCCACACAAATACATCATTATTGTCACTCAAGAGAAGACCTGTCCCTTCTACTGGATGGTTCAATGAAATTCTCTGCTCTCTATAGAGTAAGGGTCAAAGAAGCAAGAAAACTGTTAGGATGCAAAAGGACTGGGAGAGAAATAATGCCAAAAATCTTATAATGTCATTAAATAACATGCTCCTGACCTGGTACACTGCATTCAGTTGTGGTTATCCTATCTCGAAGAGAATGTATCCTAAATAAATGAAGTGTAGAGACGGGCAATGTAAATGGTTAGAAGGATGAAAAGCCCTTCATTTCAGGACAGATTACAAAGTTTAAAATTATTTTAATGATAGAGAAGATGACTTAGATGGGCCACTAGTAATAATGGGTACACTGTATATAGGAGAGGTTCTTTGTTTAGTAGGGCAACAAGAATAAGTGCAATGAAGTTAGTCATAATGCCAATACATAATTTTCCTCTGGAAGTCATTGCAACTTGGTGGCAAAGACTTCCACTGAATGCAGACTTCAGATAGATATGTATTTAAATAAACATATCACCTGTGCTGCAGTCCATAAGACTTAAAAGTTTTTTGAAGAGTTACAGCCTTTCCTATGGGCAGGTTATTTCATAGATGCTTACTACAGGGTTTCTGACACCTCTCCCTGAAACATATCTAGTACAGGCCACTCTCAGAGAGTATGTCTGAGGAGATGGACCACTGCTCTGATCCAGTGTGTCAATTCCTATGTTGAATCAATGATACAGAGATGAAAGGTTCGATATCCCATTATCAGTCTCTTGAACCATCCAATTCTCCTCCTCTTCCCCATTCAGCTATTGATTAAATTAAATGCAGCAAGGTAAATGGGGACAGGAAAGAAATTCCTTATCTTAGCAGAGTTCTTTGTCTATGTGCTTTAGTCTGCATTATAAGGAGATGGTAGCCCCAATCTACTGAGCAATCTGTAAACTAGATTTATTCACAACAGCCTATCCACACAAGGATCCCACGATTTGGTTATTATTTTTAAGGTCATTTAACTTTTTATTATTTTTGGACATATGAGTATGCATTTGCTGCTCATTACATGCTGCAGTTCTGGGGCAAAAATGAGGTACAAAGAGACTGTGAAGGACAAACCCCTACCATTCATCTCTACACATGTGCCATGCTGACTGCTGTATGTTTTGGAAAGATTCTCTGTAGATTCACCAATCTAAAGAAATAATGAGCTTAAAGCAGTGGAACCTCTGAAAACAGTTGGCAGTTAGATAATGATGGATATGCTACAGAATCCAGAGATCTTGGTGGTGGAGGATGAATGATGCATATAATGAAAAGAAGGCTGAAGCCGATCACCTTTCCTGTTAGTATAAACACGTAAAACGCAATTCACTGTGATGATGGTGGTGGTGCATTGCATAATAAATTATGTGTCTGGATCATAAAGGCAATTTTTTATGATAGAAAAGTTTAATAGAAAATATATGTAAATGAGTGTAACTTGCCAAATGATGCTTTTTGACTAGAGTGTTAGAAGAGAAAACAATTTCTTCTCCAGTACATTTGCAAGTTGAGCTGAAAAATGTGTGAGTTCCACTTTCCAATTTCACTCACATTTTCAGACATAGAGGGTTAATAGATTAGTTAAGACTGTGTTTTATCACTGTAAAACTGTTCAACATTGTGCAAAATTTTTTGAAAGCGCTGAGAGTGAAAGTTAGTGGTGAGGCAGATGTGGTGCAAATTGCTGATTAATAAAGGAGCAGTATCCAGCCAAGCCCTGTTCCAAAATTTTCAGGGCCTTCCATGGGCTCAAAACTGAGCTGGTGGGCTATAAATGAGGATTGTCCTAGCAGAGAAGATCTAATAAGCAGAGAGCTCCAGTGGGGAAAAAAAAAAAACAGGAAAAAAATAAACAAAATACTGGAGAGTAATATATTGGTGAGAGATGGGAGTGCTCTTGTGTTTCCCACAGTCCACAAAGGTGTTATATGAAAGGTGCAACCAGGCCCTTGGACAGCACTCTCATCTGTATGGTGTGATTTTTGAGGGTGTCCTGTGCAAGCCCAGGAGCTGAACTTCGATAATCCTTGTTGGGTCTCTTCTAATTCACCTGGCAGGACTCTTAAGGATCTACTCTTCTTAAGATGAATATGAATATTTTGAAACATATTGTTTAGACTGGAATTTCTTTATTTACCTAGGTTTAGCTGCTAATAAAAAAGGGAGCGGGATATTCTGGTGATAGTACAGGATTTGTTTGTAGGGTTTTTTGCCATGGTGTTGGCCATGCTTTGAACCAATTTGTAGTGGTTTTCTTTTTTTTTTTTTTAATAATTTGAGTAAAATATACTTTATTTTATATAGATATATGTGTATGTATATAAAAAGGCAAAAAACTATCTGTGAGGAACTTTTAAGAATATAGTATTTTTTCCATTCATCATTCTCCACAGACCTATGCAAAATATTCCAACAAAATGTGATTTTACTATAAAAAAGTAAAATTTTCTAAAATAATTTCTAAGTAAAATTTACACATTGTAGACAGTCAAAATATGGATTAAAAGCACCAAATTGACATTTTGAAACATAGCAGCTTGAATCAATGTTTTGTTTTGACATTTTGATGCAAAATGTAGATATTTTTGTGTGACATTTCCAAAGCAAGTTGGGATTTTTTTGGTAACTGTCCTGCAAAAACGTTTAATGATTCGACAAGCAAATGTCAAACTTGTAAAATTCTCATGCAACATAAATTCCATTGGCTGATCAGTTCTTATTCATACCCTTTGAAGAAGAATTGAGCATATTAATATAATAGAAATCTATATTTCCACACAAGACGTTTCAGTTCAAATTTGAGTTCTAGCAGTCTCACATAATCATCCTTTTTGGTGAATTTTGTTGGGAAACAGAGAGTGTAATACTTTGTCACTTAGAAGTATTTTGGAGGTAACAGCAAATTAGAGAGAAAAAAACCCCATAAACATCATATTTCAAGAGGAACCTAAGAAATTATTTCATTAGCTGAAACTGGAAGTAATTATTTTTATTTAGTCAAATGCCATACTGCCCCCACCTAGACCCAAGGAAAATAAATCATTAGAAAAGAATTTTATCTTTGTCTCAGTGCAATGCATCATTCATTTCTGGCTGGTGAATAGGTTCCCAGATGAGGAAGCTGCGTAAGGCTCTCTTCAGATGATACCAGTCTTGTTACTAAATACCACAGCTGAAGCACTGGTTTTCTGGAACTGCACATAGGTCATATTTAAACAGCTACAAACCACAGCAAAAGCACCACATTTTTGCAGAGAAGTTGGGTTGCCCGGCTGAAAACGTTATGAAAGCTCTTCATAGGTAGATTTGGGTAATGAAGCAACCTATACCTTTAAGGAGGTGAACAGAGCAGAACATGCTGTTTAAGGCTGGGAGCTCCCAGAGTTGGGTCATGAGATTTTGGTTCTAGTGATGAAAAGGGCCGATGAGAAAATGGGCTCTGAATCCTCAACCATTAGCAATTGCTGAACTGAGAAGGAAATTGATTGTCTAAACAGAATCCCTCTGACACAGATTTCTGTGTTTCATTCCATTTCTTCTGTACAGTTACCTAAATTTGCATAAATGAATAGAAAAATAAAAGTGTTAATGTGACTGTTTGTTTGGCAAAGAAAGCAAAAAGAAGCCATTTTCTCCAGTTTTATTTTCAGATATTCTCACCACTATTTGAATTCTTTTTTTTGTATCCGGATCCACAATATGTTTATTTAAAAAAAAAAAGAAAAGAACAAACATCCACTAGTAACATGAACAGCAGTGCTAGCTGTGCTCTGCTGAAATGGTTAATAAGAAAATGAAAAAAAAGAAAATTAGACCCTTTATTCTAGAGAGCATGCATTTATGCAAAGAGGATGTTTAGCTGGGGGTGAAGAGATGAGGACTTGGTTAGTTATGAACTTGTAGAATAATCATGGGAAAAATGATGAAGTGTTCATAGTGGTATAGTAATGACATACATAAAGCAAATGTGTTATGATTAGATCAAATTGCAAAGAGAAATGAGTAAATGTTGAGAACAATGCTGTGTTCGATGTGTAAACAACACATCTCTCTCCGTAGCTGGGGTTGTTATAAGCAAGCAAGAGTTAAAAATACAAGAGCAATTTTTAGAGGCAACCTCATGACTGGCAATCAGTGCTAATAAGATTCTTTTCCTCTTGCAAGATTCACAGAAAGCCCTCAATCCATGCCGAGCACATTCAAAGGCAAGGGACTAAGCGCTCCCCTTACAGGTTCATTATCATTCGCAGGTTATCCCAAGCCAAGTGAATCAGGAAAGCAAATGAATTAGTGAGAATTAAGGAGCCTCTGTGGTCTGAACCCTCTCCAAATCTCAGCTAAGATGAAAGGTAGACGCTGATGTCTTGTGTCCCAGGGTTTTCAGAATTGGAGCCCCAGTGCCGAGCCGCCTCCTCCAGAGCCTTGCAGAAATGTGCAGGCAGTTAATGTTGCCTAACGTCTCCTGACCGTGGGTTCAGCCATGTGGGAAAAGTTTTACGAGGCTGCAAAAACCAAACCCCCTTTCACTCACAATTAATTACAGGAGAGTTGTTATAGCACCTCGCTGTCAGTGAGTCCAGTGAAAGCTCACTTTGTACTCATCTCACTCAGTAATAATCAAAGATACTCTGGTAATGTCTTAGTATGTAATAATATCAAACGGGGTAGTTAAAGGACAGATCTATAGCACATTGAACCACTAACAGTACTGTTTCATTGGAAACAATATTTTAAATGATAGGATTTGTACCTGACATGAATTGGGATCTCCGGTGTTTGCCTTCCCTATTTTCATTTGTCTGAAATGATGCTGTACCTGACAAGCTTTTAATCATATACCTGTTTTTAATTGTTGTGATACAATGATCTTCTCAGGGAAGCCTTGGCCTTTAAGTACAATGGGTTGGAAAGATTTCAAAGGAAAGCAGTTTGTTTTCATTAAATACTTGTTACTGCTAATTATATTTGATCATTATAAAGAATATCCTTTAATTAAAGAAGCATGCCATCTAGAAAAAATATTTGATTTCCAAAGGATAACAGTATATCTTTGCATTTGTAAGTAGGGGGTGGAAATATCAAGTGAAAAAAATGTGCAGATATATTTGTCTGTGTGTCTGTGTGTGTTTACACATGTGTATAAATAAAACAGTATTGGTTTGATAGGAAAAAAAATCTGTTCAAAAGAATTTTTCTGATTCTGATAATGAAATTATATTTAAACAGCTATCTTGTATCATATCAGATGATACCCTTATGAGTGTTTCAAATCACTTAACATAAGTAATTATCTACAATAAAATAACATTTGGCAAATGACATTAACCAGTATTTTCACAGCCTAGGTTTGTATCAACATTTTCATCAGATATATTTCTCTACCATGATTTTTAATGTCATCTCTTTCATGAATGTGAAGAGTTCAGTATGAAATTACATGTTTTTTATAATAAATGTATGGGTTTAATTTTATTTATTTTTGCAAATTATATTTTTTCAAGATTAGTTTGAAGGAAATTAATAGAAAATGAAGGCTAATAACTCTGCATATGTAGCTGAAGTCTTGAATTCATGTGCCAGTGTACATAATTGTTCCTTTAAACAATCATGCCGGAAAATTTTCTAGTTTTTACTTCCCCTCTTCATATAATTCCTGACTCATGACCTCCTATCTAACAGTCAGGCTTGATGTGCAAGACTGTGTCTCATTTATAATAATCATGATCTTTACAGAGAGATCGATTAAAACATTATGGTTCTTTTAAAATCAGAATGCATATCAAAAGAAGCCTCACTTATAAAATAGAGAAAAAGCTCAGGCTTTTGCAAAGTCTCCTCAGTGTGAATAAGATGTTGTAAAAATCTCCTAATATTCAAAGTCAGTTAATCATTAAAGAGGCAAATATGTTAATAAGTTTTTATCTCAATTGAAAATGCTGTTAATGGTTCTCTGGATTACACTGTTCTATATACTTTACATTTAACACAGTTAAAAAAATGTATCCTGTCCTGAAATTTTTGGGTTTTCTTGATAGCCACCTCCTCCAAAATAATATGTCGTTTAAATAAAAAAATAACATAATTTAAAGACTTTTTTTCCCTTTTAGTATGCACTCTAATTCTTACAGAAAGTATTTTAGAAACTACAGAATATTTTAATCCCTTTTCTTTTTTTCATGTTATACTGCTGAATGGAAAAAAAAAACCCAACATTATTTAAACTAAGGTTGAAAATATCTATCTGAGGCTTCAACACTGGACAATTTCCTTTTCTTTTCCTCATACTTATAATTAATTTTTTTTTTTGGGTGGGGGGGCTGAGGAGTTGAGGAGGAGGGTGTTAGTAATCCCAGTCACTACACTGCTTGCAAAGAAAATGCTCTGAGACTTAAAGAAAAGATAAAGGTGAACTGCAGAATAGTACTACAATTCAACAAATCTCATTCTTAATTCTTTAACATTGCAATGTTGTTTATTTCATAGTATCTTTTTTATTTGCACTGAGCCTTGTACATTTGTACTTGGAATTGTTTTTCTATTTTTTTAAATTAGATGAAAGAAACACTTCAATTGATATAATTCTACCCACTCTCTTCCTAAACCTCTGTATCGTGGGAGGATTTATTAATTGCAATTTTTAATACTGCTCTTGTTTTTAATCAGTTTCCTCTAGGTTAGCTTATGTAGTGCTTTTAGTCAGTTCTATTTATGTTATGCAAAGAATTATAGATAGCAGATGCAGGTAAAATCGTTTTGAGAAAGACTTGAGCATATGACAGAAGAAAAAAAATCCAAACCAAAACAAAAAAAAATTAGAACAATTTCCCAGGCAGTACCAGCCTAAAAAGAAGCAAAGCACACAATAACCTCAAGTGTGCGTGCGTGTATGTGTGGGAAGAGCTTCATAATACTAATATTATTTAAAATGGTGTGAGTCTGCAGCAGCCTGCAGCAACAGCAGCCTCAGCCAGTCCTGCGCTAGCGAGACAGCGGGCCCTGCCCTTGTGCTGGCCACAAATGACCAGTGAAATCCCAGAGGCACTCTTGAATTTCTGCATTCTCATTTCATCAGCTGAAAAATATCTGTCACTCACGTCCCACACTGGGCAAAGTGACACCTGCCAGTCTCAAGAACAAGGACAAATTAATGTTCCTCCACCAACCGTGTCTCAGAAATGAGTGGCGAGCGGCAGCGCGAGCAATCAACAGCTCGAGTACATTGTTAAAGTTTGCAGTGCATTGCTGGGGGTTCCTTTCAGACAAGGTAATTTGCAGCAGCTGTCGTCAGTTTGTGCTGTTATTGAACATGTGTTCTGCTGATTTGCCTCCTAATGAATCTTTTAAAAATATTTGCAAAATATGTGCAAAATTGCATTGCTGAGGTTTCATGAAACTGCAAAACAAGGCGTCTCATTTTAAACAATGCTTGGGAGAGGCAGTCCAACAGTTGCCAGAGGGACATGTAAGCCAGACACTCACCTTATCTGCTCTGTTTCCTAGAAATCACTCAGAAATATTTTGGATACTAGGTATAAAATCTTAGAAAAACCCAAAACAACAAAAAACATTTCTGATATCTGTCATCATGTCACATCATGTTATGCAATATTATATCTGCTTGTGATGAGATGCAACATGACAGGATGTAATGCAATGTAACATATAAAAAAATGTAAATAATCCACTTTTGGGGATTAGATATCTGCTGTCAATTCCTATAGCAGGAATCTGAACTGAATTTATTGAGGCGGATGGGAGCTCAGCGAACACCAAACTGTGCGTGGTGTTTGCAAACCAGCACTCATCACAGCTCACTGCCTCTCCCAATTACTTTTGGATAGTTTGGCTCATATATGACTGTATTACGATGTTAAAGAGAAGTTCTTGTGGTAGTCTTGTGACTCAATGATTTCAATAATTTCAATAATTATCACTGCCTACAGCAATCACTTTGATGATACCTTGTCATGAGTAGCGATTTGTACATTTTAAAAAATACACATTGGAAATAGCTGTAATTTTTCATAGTAAAACACACTGTGTGAATGCAAAATGGTGTAGTATGCATGACATAACTGGGGAAAAAAAACATTGCTTTGGGCCAAATAAGAGACAGCTCAGGACAGTGCAACCTCTTGCTGCTGGACACCTTCCTTCCTTTGGTGGCACAGGTGTAAAACTCTATAAGTTACTGACTACAAAGCACCTACATTTTAGGATTGAACAGGCTTGGCACACTTGTCTCACAGTGGAAGTTCACCAGTGTTCTCTGCCAGCTCTGGAGGAGTGGGCTTGGGTGCAGAGCAGGGCCCTGAGCAGGCTGTGCCAGCCCACAGGCAGGTTGATGCATGCCTGAAGAGCCAGAGGGCTGTGCCATGGAGAGTGGGCTTTTGAAATTATGGTGAATACAGCCTGCCTGCTCTGGGTTATTCTGTAACAGTGGGGAGATGGCTTTTGAGGTGTTGCACCAGGTATTGTTGATTTGGTGAAATTAAAAGATCTCAATTTTCCTTCATATAGCCAAGGATGGGGAAAATGGCTTGTCACCAGCAGTGAGAGGGATGCAGAGGGCAGCACCCCGGCCCCCTGATCCTCTCGCAGCACAGCCTGGGTCTCCCTTCTCCTCTGCCCCTGCCTTCCTGCTGACTCACTTGTGGCAGTTGCATCCAGACCAGAATTCACCTGTTTGTGTGTCCAGTGCCTGGGAGAAAAAATCCAAGCCGATGTATTTCACCAGTAATTAAGTACTAATGGATGTTTTAGAACTTGCTTTTTATTCTCTTTCAACACAAGACAAAAAGCCACATTGTCTGAAGCCTTTGCACCACAGGCACTCTGCAAAAATATCTCCTCGCTGCTACAAGGGCTTCACCTCTAGTACATTTGGCTGTGTAGGGAGCTGGAGCAGAGATGAGTGGACAGCATTTTAAGTACTATGTTTTTTCAATGTACTCTAAGCAGAGTTAGATAATATGATATAAATATAAAGCCCCATTCTCTATATACTCGAGGGTAGCCCACCTTCCTAGCACCAATGCCACTGAACCTGTATTAGCAGCAGTGAGGGGTGGCTGTAAATTTTGCCACATGTAGACAAGCTTACAAGGTAAGCAGGCAGACCCCCAGCTGCAGCCACATGCCTAGGAATGGAACCTTTTATTTGCTGTCATAGTGATGACTTTTAATTGTCCCAATAAACAAGCTTTTAAAAAGCTTCTAAAATGTTCTCTAATAACACACTTTGGTCTTTAGCCATAGAAATGCAGAAATAATTAGAAGTGCCATTGTGTACAGTGCCTTCTGGACTGGGCTGAAGGTGAAGGAGAAAGTATCATGCTATCCTTGTCAGCTGCAAGGGTAATTACTGCTGGCTGAAATTACTCAACATTTGTTTATAAGCTCCCCAGAGCATGCTGTAAATAGATTGTCTGTTATAGTCCAATCACATTAAAACGCTGCTCCTTGCAAACTGCTACCTCCTGTTTTCTGTAAGCTAGACAGAGAAAGCCTGCTGCTCACTTATTGAGCACCAAGCACCGAAGAGCTATGCTTAATGTGATTGTTTTCATTAGCTCTTCTCTGTCTGATACTACGTTTATAGTTTGCTGGGCTTGAAGACTGGCATGTTGCATTGCTTTCGTTTGCAGTAGTGAGAGTGAATGGCTTTATTTCTGGAGGCTGTATGCAACAGTTGATAGGAATTTTGGAATAGTAAAGCATGGAAATATCTACGGACAACTTTTTCTCCGCTTGGGCAATGTTGTTTTTCTATTTGCCTTCTAAACGGTCCTGCACTGGTTCCAGAAGTGGTCACGTTGCCTAAATTGTCCTTTGAAGGATGAGAAGTATTTTCATAAAAGGTTAGAAAGAATGTATTTTCCTTAGCACTGAATTTCACACTACTGCATTGTCCTGTCCATTATGACCTGAGTTGTATGAAATAGTGATGCAGCCACAGCCTGTCTGTTTGATTTGTTCTCAGCATGATTTACCACATCATATCACAACAGCCCAGGTATTTCCAATAACTATGGGGACAAATTCATCGCTGACATATGCAGAGAGAATTCCATTGCTATCGACAGAGTTGCATTTGCCCCCACCGAGGTGAATCTGACCACTAAACTGAAGATTTAGGGGAAGCAAATGGAATTTTGCAAAAAAGCCCGCAAAACCACAAAACAGAACAACACAACTCATAAGCCCAAACCCAAATACCTCCCTTCTCCATATATTAAAATATATATATATATGTATATATATATAAAAAATAAAGGAAGTATGTATCCATTACTGGGTATCAGAGGCAGAAATTTGTAACCTCTGTTTCATGAGTAATTCATGAGAACAGACACAAAGAGTATTTCAACAGTGTTCATTTTTATTTACCTCTGATTATTCACCAAATCATTACTGATTATATATATAGCAAAGTGTGGGCCCATCATGTCACATTTATTTGAAAAGGTTAGTAACAACAAACTGTTTTTCGTATCCCCATAGCTGGAAAAAAGTCTAGAAATTAGTGAATTTAATCTGATTTTCTTAAAATGCAGACTCTGCACTGGTGTAAATCCTCATGGAAGACATTGCAACTACAACAGCTTACACCAGGTTCTTGTTTTCCCCAGAAATAACACAACAAAGCAGCAATGTTAGTGAGCAGTAGAGAATTATTAAAGGAACACAGATAATTGGAAGAAAATAAATGACCTGGGTAGAATAGCTACTGTAAAATGAAGTGCAGGTAAATCACCGTACTGGATACCTTCCAGCTTCATGTCTTAGGTGCCTTTCTCCCTAATTTTAACATCTGCCTAATGCTTCTGTTCTCTGCAAACCAGTCAGAAAGGGATAAGAATTGAGGTTTGGGTATTCACATTTTTTTCTAACTGGAATCATTGCCTGTGGAAAACTGTCCTTCTGGGAAGGATGCTGGGGTGCTAGAAATGATGATTCAATTGGCCATTAAGATAATTCCTGGAAGTACTACTTTCTTGAGGCTGTGTTTCCAGGAATGACAATCACAACATCACAGCTCTGACAGCGTGATAGGTATCTCCAGAAGTGGACACAGCAGGTGAATATTTCCAGTTACTATAAGTAATACACCACAGGTTAGATCTCGTGGTTATCTTTATTTGCAAAAGCTAACTAGTGCAGCATATTGCAATCCTTTGATGATGAATTGTATCAATTGTTTTGCAATAAACGGAAGCTTTTTTGCAACCCAGGTAACATTTTTTTGTGTTCCTATTCCTGCTTTTTGTGCTATTAGAGAAGCAGTGAATCTTTAAAGAGAAACTTCCTACAGCTAAAAAAGACATTAAGGGGGAAAAAAGCTGGGAGCCATAGTGACAGGTACAACTAAGGCTGTATCCTTCGGTTCCCTGGAAACCAGTCAAACACTATCTCATCTTGCAATGGTTGTGTCTGATCCTCTGCTTCAGACATCTTCCTAATAATGGCAACTACAGAGGTGACTCTCTGCAAATAAGGGCTTACAGCAACTGGACATCCATCATATATCTCCAGAGCAACATTAGACCACCCTAATGGGTACTCCCGTCTTCATTATGATATTAATTCTCTAAATTTCCAAAGTGATTTCATTTGTAAAATGACAAAGGCTGGCTGCTCAGGAGACAAAGTGTTTTCATCCCCCTCCTGCATGCTTACAAAGGCTTGCTCTCTTTAGTCTTTGGGGGAAAAGAAATTTGATAGCATCAGATCTCTTGTGATACACAAGGCTGCCTAACAGCTACACCACCTGCCAGCACTGCATGCCTGCCCATCCAGCCTGAAGATTCTAAAGCAATGGTTGATGAGTAGAACATAGATGTTGGGGGGGTAGGGGGGCTGGGGGGAGAAGCTATGCAGGGAGAAAATAGAAGCTGTATAAAATACTCAGTGTGAAAGTGAGGCAGGATTGAGGGTAAGGGTGAGGTCAGAGCCAAGGCTGGAAACTGAATCAATCTGAACAAGGTTGGTTTGGTTAGATTAGGTAAAAGCATGATTTTCTCCCTGGTGTATCAAAGCCTTTGCTGTGGCTACAAATTCACTGACAGCCAACCAAAGCAAGCTTTTCACAAAGAGGCAATTCGTTGCATAGCTTCTGATCTCCAAACTCTTGAGGATTAAATAAAATAGAAATGAAATTAAAAAGGAAATCAGTAAACCTGTGACATCACTAAATGTCTTTCCCCAAATAGTGACTAACTGAAGTGCCTGACTGAACAATAGTGAGGACTTAGCAGGTTCTTTTAAGGGAAGTGATAATTGTAACCCGACCAGTGAATGAATTTGGAAGCAAAACAAAACAGTATTTAATGCACTGAAAAGTGTACAAGACACCAATCTCACTAGGGTTTATCCTGCTTTAAGAGACTAGCCAATCTTGTAATTTGTCTGGTTCTGGATTTCCTTTCATTACAGTTGTTCAATCCTGTTGCTGTCTGCCATCGAACTTGTGCAGGCAGCAGAGTGAGAGGAGACTCGTGCCAAGAAGTTCAGTTCCTCTTCCCAAAAAAGAGCACCTTCAGCGAGAAGCTGATTTCAATTGCTCCTGTAAGTACCCTCTTACAGTTTCATTCCCTTTGTCCTGGCTCTACTGCTAGTTTTCTGTTGTACTAACTACTTCTACACTCTTTTAGTGATGAATCTCAGTATTTAGGGCCAGCACTCGGTACCAGTGTAGCTGCATGGCCCCTAGTCTCAGGGCCATGTCCTTCAGCTGGTAAGAAGATAGCAAAGAGCCTGTGGGGGTTGCAGCCCAAAAACACATCCCCATGTCTCACACACTCCCTGCCCAGGCACAAGGACAACGTGGCTGCTCTGTGCAGACGATGATGCAGGCAGGTCTTGGGGTGACGGTGCTGGGCAGTGTGACACCCACAGTGGCATATGGCTCTGCATTCCACCACTGCCTTTCATCAGGCAAATTTTCTGCAAATGGGATTTTCATTAAATTTTATAAATGTATTAAAATGTTTTAGTCTCACAAATTTGAAAACATCACTGCAGAATCTTATTTTAAATTAATTAGCAACATTAAAAACATGGAAGAGGATGGCTCTTTTTTGTTTTCCCAGAGGAAGCCTTTATGTTTAGGCTAGTGTTCAGCTCCTTCTTTTTCCAATTCTCTCTTTTTTTCTGACCTTATAAATCTTGCATCCTTTGCTGAACAGCCATGCAGCTTCAGCAGGAAGCAGATTCCCCCCCTCTTTTCCCTTCTCTGCCCTTCTTCCCCAAATCTCCAGCAATTGTGGCTTAACTTGTTTGTCAGAGACTAGGCTGGAGCTGTAGATTTGAACCCCCTCACACTGAGGAGGTCGCTGAACCGTAGTCAGCTCACCAGTTTCTGGGTGAGTGCTTTAACCACTGCTATAAAAGATGAGCAGCAGCATCACCACCATCCATCTTTAAAAATAAAGAGTAATCCAGTCGTCTAGCCCTCAAGGAACAAAGTGCCTATGAGTCAGAGTTTTGCTGAATGTGGATGTGGGTTACATCTTAATGCTTAACTGGAGGCTCTGTGTGCATAGCTTAGTCCTATAGGAAATGTAATTTTGGATTATTAACCTCTCTTCATCATTTCCTGGCAGATTTGAACGTCACCTCAACTCCACATACTTTCTGCTAAAAATCCTTGTTTTCAGTGGTAAGTATGTGCCACAAAAGGAACTTGGGTCTTCTGCTTGGATGCTTAAATTTTCCTTAGAAATCACAGCTCTTGAATGTATTGTTTTAGACACTGGGGCTGAATTTTGATGCTATAATGATCCTGCCAGATGATGACTGACTGACTGCTGTTTCTGTGTTGTTTTTTAATAGAGATGGGAGATGGAGATGCTCAGAACCTCCTGGTAATACACCACTTTCCAGCTCCACAGCTTCATTTTTCTGCACTTGAAGTGTTCAGCATAAAGACATGACGGTCTGAGGTGGGTTGGCAGCTGTCCCTATCAGTTATTTATGTTTTTTTTAAATTTTGCATTCCATAGAGTTAAAATCAAACATGCTGTAAGGAACTCCACTGTGATTGCTTATCTCAGGGATAAACTTGTCTCCATGTTATATGCTTATGATGTTATTGATGGCCCTTTGGCCCCCAAATTAAATTATTAATGGAAAATTCTTTGTCATTTGTTTCTCAATGTCACATGAATGCAAAAGTATTTTTCAGTGCAGCTTCATGGAGAAGACATTCTCCTTTTGCATTGAACTTCACCTATTCTGAAAGAGGTGCTAAACTATTGTTCTTTTCCATCTTTAACTAAATACTGCAGTTCCCTGCCTAAGATTAATCCATTGCAGTTGCTGACAATGAAAGCTTTCCTAATACCTCTAAGTCCTGTTTGTTTTTTTTTTTTGCAAAATTCATAGGCTAATATTAAGGGGCTCGTGCCAGTTTCATGTAAGTTAGTGAGTATAAATCCACTCTGGCATCATATGGTTTCTGTCTTTGGTGGCTGCCTTCCAAAAGCTTGAAACTCCAACCTAATGTGTCACTTCAGTATGGACAACATACTGCATGATTTGTTAGGGGAAAAAATATGCCATTTCCTAAGTATTTTGAATGCTCTGTATTAATCTAGCACAGAGCTGGAGCAATCATTACACTGTGCTTAGGCTTCCTGGACTTTACCATGAAAGGAATTAGTTTTCCAAGGGTGACTGTAAAAGTTTTAGTATTTCTGGGGGGGAAGTCTGTGGTTAGGAACAAGAGGAACATTGCTTTGCTGAGATTCAGTGGGATGAAAGCCACTGTGAAGGGTGGCTCATGACCTCATTTGTGGTGAGGAAAGTCCAGGCCCATAAGGAGTGATGTGGCATAGAGGTTTTGTTGTTAACTGCATATGACCCTTCTGCTTTCATGTTAGGAGGCAGCAGAGCCATGACCACTTGATTTGGTCTGTGCTGCCACTTATGCTTGGAAGGGTTGAAGTGAATCTTCTCTCTCTCTAGGCTTGGGGGGAAGTGAAAACCTGGTGCAAATGCTATTTAGTCTGTTGGCAGGCTGTTTCATAAAGATGAAAATGTGGCTGAGAGTCACTTTTATTTGCTCTCTCCACCAAACAGTACTTTTATTGCTGAGCCTCTGTACAGCACAGTACAGCATCTGACTGGTGCTCTGCTCTCAGATGCCTCTCAAGTAGAAAACAAGTTGTTTGCCATTTTCTTCTCTTGTCAGATCAAACCAATACACATACTCAATGTACCTATCTTGAGAAGTTTTCTTTATTGATGACTCTCACTTTCTCTGCAAACAATATATTTTCTGTAGTACCCTTCCAGGTAAATAGGGTTCACTCTGGAAATAGAAGGAGCAGAACCATATGGGAGAGTATAAAAATGAACTGACCTGAACTACAGTTCTAAAAACATTGTAAATTGTTTCCATACCTTGACAAATGTTCACACTGAGTAGAAATGCCTTTGTTGTTGTGACTTGTCCTCTAATTGTCTGCCACCTTCCGGGGAATGGTTCTGTTCATTTGCTACATTATGGCACATGGACACAGTTTGCCAGCTTGATCTGGTCTTTCCTGCAATTCCAACAGTTTTCCACTGCATTCCTAAAAATTCAATACCTGAATAAGCTTAAAGTTTACTCAACTTTTTTTTTAATGTTTGTCTGATATGTGCTTTCAGTGGTATTTGAACCAGACTGGCAGTGGAGAGATGCCACAACTTCATTGGACTTTGGAGCATGACTATATGTATAAATGCTAAAAATATGGCTTGATAACAAACTATTTGGTGGATTGGTGGTGCGGAGATGTCCCCACCCACTTATTCTTGTTCAGGAAGCTCTGAAGTAATTTTGCACCCCTTCCGTGCAGGTATATTTTAAGTCACAAACCTACTGCATATGCAATAGCTGTGTAGCATAAGTATTACAGATCCATATAGTATGTCTATTCAGCACTGCTCTTTCAGAACATTGCCATTTAGGAACATGAGTACACTCAGAAAAATTCTGTTAGCATATATAATTTACCATGAAAAATAGTGGTCTCACTATTGTGTAAGTGTCTACACACTAAGTGTGTAGAATACAAATATATTCCAAGCTTGTTGCTCTTATCCTGTGTTTTTATTAGCTCTGTATACAATATTTGTTTTTTGCTATTTGGAATGGTAATAACAGGAATTACGTCTCCTTCACTAAGCAAGCTTTTTTAATATAAATAGGATTTGTATATGCTAATTAATAATGCATTGTATCTACACTGACTATTGGGTACTGTAAGCTTTAAATGGAAAGGACTGCGCATGGGCTGGTCACTTCAAATCCAAACTTGTCAGGTATTCTCTGTGTACCAGAGTGATGCTGCCTTTTGAAGAAGATGTCTTTATTCTGCAGTTCAAGATGGCCAACACACGAACATGACGTTCTGCTTTTGACCTTGTAAAAATCATTTGCAGTTCTGAAAGCAGGAATACCTCGTGATAAAACCATATTAAGTGATAATGACATTTTGCCAGATTGTGCTGAGAATTGCTCTGAGGGGGAGGAAGACGTTTCCATTGATTGTTCATCAATCTTCAGATTGTCTTCAAATGATGAACAGCTCAGGTTTCCAGCCCTGCATCTCTGTGATGTGAATGTACCCCACAATCATAAGGGAGTAGGGGATGTGGCAAGGCAGAAAGGGCACTGCTGGAGCCTGGGGTGAGCTCCAGCCGTGCAGACCCACACACTACATGACAGAGGACAGCCTTCAGCTTTGAGTCCAGAGAAACAATATTGTCAGTGTTTGGCTTTGTGGAGCCATTTGCAGTGCTTTCCAGTGCAGGAAGAGGAGGTTGATAGTGACACTATTTACAATTCATTATGAGAAGATTGCAGAAGATTGTTGAAGACAGGAACAACTGACCTCCCATTTCCCTTTCATCTGCAGGAGTACATTCATAAACGATAGTCCACTTTAAGGACACCAGAGTGGAGAATTATACTGGGTGGCGGCTTCTACAATCTTCTTTATCTTTTGGGTCAGCAACATCACTAATTGGCACTTGACAGCACTTCCAGATACTCCTTGTGAATCTCATAGTGTGACTGATGGTTGATTACATAAAGAGAAGAATTCTCAGATCCATTTTAGTCCATCAAAAACTAGGTGCTGCATAGCATGTACCACATCTGGCAGTTGACAGCATCATGTTTGTTAAGGTTATCTGATTGGACGAGCTGCAAGCAATGAATAAGGCAGCAAAGCTGCACGTGATAACCTCCCCACAGTGAAACTGCATGGGCTGACAGTTAGCTTCATGCTTGCCATTTTAGTATTCTGCATTTTTAAAGTGGGATAGGGAGCCAAAGAAATGCTCCCTATTTCCTGAATGTACTTACAAACAAATGTATCCCTTAATGTGGTTAACAGACTCTTTTTTATGCTACTGAATTTTCAAAAAAATTTTTCACATCCTAAAACAGTAGGAATTATTTTGATGCCTGAAAGCATTTGAGGGATGAATTAATCTTGCAGAAGAACTACTGCAACTTTTTTCTTGATGCCCAAAGAAGAATAATTTAAATTTCATACCCTTTGTTATTATATGTCTAAACCATAGCTCTTTCTAGACACTTTAAAAACTAATCTTTTCAAATGCTTGTTCAAAATGGGAACTAATTTTCTCAAAATACACAGGCTGGCATATATAATAAAAGAGTTGCTATCAGTCCTAATGAGCAAAAATTATTTTATTGTGTGCGTAATTTGCACCTACTTTAGCTCATTTTACATAGTGTCCTGCTCTGTGGACATCATGCTAGTTAACAGGAGCTTCAACAGAAAGCAAAAATTTGTATCAGTGCATGCAGTGGACTGGATAGCTCTGACCTGCCTTTGAGTGATGGATGTTCTCATAGTAGCTGGGGAAAACAGCATAACAGAGAGAAATATTAGTGTTGCATTGCATATTTTTGGGCAATATAGGCTTTGAATCTTGTATGCCGTAACACTTGCATGCATTTCAGCACCTGTGAGTGCACTACACAAATCTGAATTCTGGGCAGCACTATGCAGACTTGCAAACCCATCTTCTCTGAACTCTATTATTTATAAGATTAAAACCCCTGAGGTTTCAAATGGCAGGGTTATTGTCAAGTACAATGTACTTTTCATTCTGAATGGACAAAAGCCTTCGAGCTTACCTGAGTCTGCACGGAAACCTGCCTGACCATCCTCAGTGCTACCACATATGTTAGTGGAGGCCAATCTTTTCTCCAGGGGTGCGAGACAAGCATCCTGTAGGGCCTTCCGCCTGGACCACTGATACATGCCACTGATATGTGGAGGAGAGCTCTTTTTTTACAAGCACTACGTGCATGACCTCCATCCAGGGCTGCCTCTAGAAGCAATCAGAAAATGTTACTTGTAGAAAATAGTTGTCCACTTGGTTCAGATTCTGGATTTCTTTGCATTATACCCACAAAGAGATGTTGAACCTCACAGATGTGTTCATTCTTAACAGCCATTCAATGAATATGGTGTGGCATGGCCACAAATTATTTGTTTTGTGGTTATCTATTGTTTGATATTTGAAGGGTGTGGTGATTCTTTAATGTCATAAATAGCAAAAGAATATAAACCGTGTGGATTTCAGAATGGCTTTTCAAATCTTCATGGTGCAGGTCTCGTAACTGCTTGTGCAAGTATAGTTCCAAATGCCCTAGCAAAATAAACATTTAGACTTTGATCAGGTATATTCAGAAGTTAAGGTTTTATAAATTTTTAAATGGAGAAGGCAGCAGAGATGGCCATTAGAGATCACATTATAAGGCATTTCGTCTGGGGCGTTTTAAAG
This sequence comes from Neopelma chrysocephalum, assembly GCF_003984885.1. Classification (NCBI taxonomy): domain Eukaryota; kingdom Metazoa; phylum Chordata; class Aves; order Passeriformes; family Pipridae; genus Neopelma; species Neopelma chrysocephalum. The sequence continues at coordinate 17,034,633 of NW_020897703.1, forward strand.
AACCATAGTTGGTCTTCCAAAGTGTCAAATGTCTTTCAGATGTGCTGGTGTTAATGAAACATATATTCATCAATCTTTAGGGTGGGAGGTTTTTACAGCTGCTTACCATTGCTGCATATGCACATAAAAATCTCCTTTCTTGTTCTCAAATCACAGGCAAGGGGAAGAAAAGAAATATTTTTATAACCAAAAAAAGAGATATGTTAGCCTCTTTGACTTGAACTGCTGCAGCAAGTGATCTCAAAAAACTGCTGACCACCCTGTTTGCCACATGTTGTTTTTTTTTGTGCCAAGACTTTTAGTACTGAAGGCACACAAATAGAAACCAGTTGAATTTTTATGAGATATAGCTAACTAACTCTTTGTTAGTTTTTGTAACAAAGATAAGAGCTTTTGGACTTTGGACATAAGAATGAAATAAGTAAATAATGGTTAATATAAGAAAGGGCATACAGTTCTTGTTTAATGGATTAATAAAAGCAATTTAACCTTGCGGTGCATTAACATTTTAGAACTGAAATGTTTGTGAGTTAGTTTTACATGAAGTGTCCTTGTAAAGGTCAAAGTCAACCTGTATTTTAAAAGAAATTTTAAGTTCAAAAGTTTGTATTTGCTGACATTGTCTGCCCAGCAACATTAGGAATGGCTCAAATTTAATACTAGAAAAAATAAATATGGTATGAGATACATGACTGATCAATTCAATTTGCAAGTTCATATCTAAATTATACTGTCTAGTACCAATAGGAATTTGTTTTAGAATTAGGGGAGGAGCTATTTTATTTTATGTTATTTTATGCTATCTAATTTTTTATTTTGCGCTTCCAAGTCAAAAGTATATTTTAAGTCTGGTGGATGATGATTGCTCCAACAGTCCATTGGAATCTTTATGTCACATTAACAGTTGTGTAAACCATGTTGATTTTAACATTCAAGAATATTAACGTCCTAAGTTAGTTTTGGTCACTTCCATTTGCCCATTCAAAAGCATAAACCAATTAAAGAACTGGCTGTGTTTATTGAGCAACCAAGACATTGATATAGCTATGGCTTACAGATGCTTTGTGTAGGCAGAGCGGAAATGATGTGTGACCCCGATGGTGAACCAGGGACTGTTGTGGGGATTTGTCCTTAGAAGTTTGGTTTGGAAAAAAAGGATTTTAGAGGTAATGTAAGAGTGAGCATTGCAGGGAGCAAAGCATGGATGTTCTTTGTTTTTATAAGCAATGGTTTGGGGATTTTTGTTTGTTTCTTTGTTTTTCTGAACTCAGACTCACGGCTGTAACTGTTTTGGGGTAAGACTTTCTTTCTTAGGAACATACCAGGGCACTATTTGGGACTGTAAAAAAATTCTTACACTGTCTTTACCATCTTTTCCAGCTTTTGGTACATACTTAAATCTGCTTGTTGGAATTTTGCCTTTGAAATCTTCAGTTTGTTGGGCATGATTCCTGCTGGCTTGGGCAGTTTCTGTGGACTCTTGACAGCTGAGGAGTCTTTCAGAGGTGGCAATGACATTGCTCTGTGGCTTATTCATCTCCCTTATCTCCTATGGCTCTATGTGGTCAAGCTATCGGCTTTAATGGATGTTTCCTAGATGAGGCCCTGTAATAAAAAGTGTTGGTCTTTTCTATCTGACTAGGAAAGAAAAAAACTCAGCAATGATTTTGAGATGAACAGAACATGCAAAAGAATCTGCTTTTCCCCACAACTATTTCCCACTTTCTCTTTTCTTACTTGAATTCTCATATTTTCTAGAGAAATTATAATGTCTTGGGGGCAGAAACTATGTTTTATGTAGCTACAGTGACAACATGGAAAGCCAGAAAGGAATTAGGATGCTATTTGTTAAGTGAATAGCTTGCTGACATTTAGTTTCAAGTTCTTTAATCACCGTTTCCCCCTTTTTTCCATACGGGTAGTCCACTGTAGTCATAAGGTATTTTATACTACGTAAATTATTAATTATTTTTCTACATGCTTACAATAGTTCCATCTGCTCAGCTGCATGATTTAGGAGAAAAGTCTCCCTATTATGTATCGCATGTAATCTGTGATATCCTTGCCTAGCCCTTGAGTGCCAGCATTGAAAAACAGAATTAGGAAGCAACCAAGAGAAAACTAAATTGCAGGATTTCTATAAGATAAGGAAAGTATCTGGTTATATTATTTACCATTTAATTATATATGACTGATGTGACAACAGGAGCCAGCAAGCAGGCCAAGGGCTGATGATATTAGAATCTGTAAAACAGTATGTTTGAAGGAAATTACACTTTTAACTAATGGTCAAAGCAGATGAGGAGATAGCCAAAAGCAAAAAAAAAAAAAAAGCACACAACAGCTCAACCCCCATAACAGCATAGGCCAGTTCATGAACACACATGATCACGTGTGTATCACTTAGGTTTTGCTGCTGGTCACAACCCAAAGTTTCAAGCTGTTTAACCTTTGTTTAGGGGTATTGCCAATTTTGTAGGCTTCAGAATGAGAATTAGACTTTGCAAAGGTTTGGAAGATGAGCTGATCATTTGCTTCACAGGCTTAGGGTTTTTCTTACCTTCTTGGAATGTTTCTTTGATGTGTACAACATTGTATCAGGAAAGTCATGGAGATGCTTTAGGGAACCATGCACAGGCAGAGGAGAGAGCCAGTCACAATTGTTTGGGTGACCCCATAATCAATAAAAGAATATCATAGGAAGCCTTGGAGAACAACAAGGCAGGGAAGAGGGATGAAGAGAGAATTCAAGTGTGTTCTTTAATAAATCCTACAAAAGTGATTTAGAAGGGCTCCACTAAAGGCTCAATCCGCTTATTGAAAATAAGAGGTTTTGATATCATCAGGTGGCATCTCTGCAGAAAAGCCTGAAGAACTTGTTTTACGTGTACCACAGTTGACACATTACCATTATATAGATATTTTATTAATTTATTGAAAGTTCTTTGGTGTTGAAAATAAAGCCATTGTAAAGCAAGCTTGTCACTAAATTAAAAATTGATAAAGAAAGTCATTGTGCCTTAAAAATGTTGGACTTGGGCAGATTCCACAAATCATTACAGAATCATCAAGAGCAGAACTCTTTCTCTTTGTTAATTGGGAATTCATTACAGCCTTTTCCCTCCCTACTCCTATGTCTGTATATTTTACTCCTTTTTGTTAAGAAACACTGATTTATGGAAAGGAAATTCCTCAGAAAAAAGAAAAAGTTGGGAAATTTTCTCAAGCCAAGAGTGCAATTTGAGAAGACTATCCAAAATGTAGGAAGCCAGAGTTTAAATTCCAGCTTGAACAGCCCAGTAATATCTCAAATTCATGTAACACCAAAACAATTCAGAAAAAAATCAGTGGAATAACGTCTTTGCAAATATCATAGGACATGGCTGGAGGGAGGTGCAGGGGGAGAAACGAGGTCTGGTGGTAAACTAGGTAAAAAGCTTTCCCATACAGTGCTGACAGTCAAGAAATAGGTGAGGTTCAGGCAGTTTTCAGAAAGGAGCACAATGTCTCTCTTTTGTTTGTGAGCCTTGTTGAGTATTTTGTCACTAAAGCAAGCTGATACCTTTATCTAAATAGCTAAAGCCACATCTCAAAAGCTTATCTGATTCCAAATTGCTCTATATCCACAGTGAAGGCACTGAACAACATTGTCTCCTGCTATGTTTATGATATGTGAACAGTAGATCACCTGAAAAAAAATAGTGAGGTCATGAGCATTCATTGTTGTATGGTCTTATCTAATAGCAAGCAAAATATTCAGCAGAATTCCTCTGATGCCAGTTTGTTTATTGGGAGAGAAACTTGTAGGCAGGGGATAAGCAGGAGCTAGTGGATCAACATTTAACATCTAAGATTTTTTTTAATGAAGTATAGGAATCTACTCATTTTACTAAAGAAGGGGGCTCACCAGTGAACCTATCTCTGTGACAAAAGGAATTTTCTCACCATTACCAGCACCCCCTGAAAACCTCTGTTTTCAAAGGATGTTTCTGAGAATGGAGACAGACCTTACTAAGAGACAGTTGTTCTTGCCTGCTGAATTTCCAGTGGCTTGCCCTGGCAGGTTCAGAGGACCACATTCCAGTAAGATACTCTGAGAAACCACTCAACGTTGAAAATATTTCAAACCTAACTAGAGTAGGGTTTTATCTTTCTGGTCTCCTCTCAAAAATAAGGTCAGCAAACCTGGCTTTTATTCTATTTTATAATGAAACCTGCTGTTAGAGCTACACCATTTTCCTGTTCTAAGCTTTGAAGATGGTAAGCATAGGCAAACAACCCAATGTATCTTTGAGTTTCCAGTTCACTCCTGTTTAGGTGCCTCTTTGTCTTGTCTTCCTAACCTTTCCTACTCTGCACAGGTAGAGTAAATCTGGACATCAAAGATTTTGCAGTTTCATATTTACATGCTTTGTGTTTCCAGCTAATTAAACTGGCTTTTAAATTTAAATGTAACAGTACTATTGAGGCAGTTATAGAAATAAAAGTGTGCTGCACTGATGGTATAAAAAAGTGGTCCTGACTCTTGCACAGCAAATGTTCAGATCAGTAATATTAATTACAGCAATTGTTACAGGCAATCTACAAACAAAAAAGAACTCAAACTTAATTGGGACATACCATTTTTAAAGCCAAATGCAATTAGTAAGAGAGCATTTCAGTTCCCTAGTGGGGTGAGGGGCTTGGGTCTGATGATGTTCACGATGGGTTGCGGGTGAAAGGGAAACCGAATGCTGTAACTATAGTGAAGGTTAATTACCTGGTGTTAGTTTTAGAGGAGTTGTCTAATTTTTTAGCATTGGTATTTGCCTAAAAAGGCAACAGAAACTACTGTAGTATAGGTACAGCTTTCTCATATACTTTGCAATGTCCAAAGTATGATAAAAGGAAAGTAAAAAATGACTTTGAAGGGTCTCAGTGGCAGCCCCATAATATCAGGGAAGCTGCTTTAGTCCTGCTGCCATCAAAATCTACCAGCCATGGGATCTACAGCACTTGTGATACACCTGGGACCACAAAGGAGGGCATCTTTGGCTCTATTTAAGTTCACTATTATCTATGCATTTTGAGCAGAAAATACAGATGTTGGGAGATGATTTTAGAAACATCAAATGAAGTTAAGCTTACTACCATGTTAGAAAAAATTTCTAATTATTTCTCCAATCAGCATTTATTGTATGACTGCATCATAATAAAGATTTCAGAAGCGTGATGAAGCTATGCATTGCAGTAAAAGCACCTGTGTTTATTACAAATCTGTGTAATGAGCTCTATCTGCATAGATACTTTTCAGTCAAACAGATTTCATTAAAAAAATAAAGTATCTTCCACAATAAATTAATATCTGCCTATAGATTCATAGAAAATGGCAAGAAACCAAATATTTAATGCAAAAATTAAATTACACATTAAATTTACCAAAAGGAAGTCCATTAATATAATGTATCCAGCTTTTTTCCTCATCACTGAAGGTCCTTCTGGGGTCTGAGCCTTTTTGAAAATGTCCTGTTTTCTACAAATAACCAACACAAGCCCACTCCAGCTCATTTTTAAACTGGACTTCTCTGAATAATACTCTAATTATCGTATGAAAGCTGTATTTTTATCCAGTTAGTTTCTTAATTTCATTGTATTTTCTCAATTTTAAACATTGATGTGTTGTTTGAAGAACTAACTGAACAAATTCATATATGGAAGTGTTCCACAAATTTAACAAATGCTATAGATGATACAATTGCCACATATTCAGGTCCATAACTTTCAAGCCTTTTCTCTGGTAGAAATGAACTGGCAGCAGGAGAAACTGTAGCAGGTTGTCAATGCCTGCTAAGGATAAGAATAGCTTTATAATTACATGTTTTCTTCTATCCAGATAAAGGTGGCTTTGAATTACCCATTTTTTCCAGGGTGCTGTATATTTAAAAAGTGTAGGAATTAAAACATGAAAACATACTGCCTTTTGAAGCAAACTAGCAGTAAAATAAAAAAAAGTAGAAAAACATTTCCCTTTTCCTGACTGGCTTGCAACTAATGTGGGTTTCTTGAAGTTGTACATGCCCACAGAAAACGATAAATATATTGGAAAAAGGAAGGGAAAAATGAAAGAGTAAGCTGGTCACATAAAGCAGCTGATGCAAAGATGGAGAGACATAGCCATAGAAACTAGTCACATAAATAGTCATGAAATGAAAAGTTTCAGATTTGTATTGAAGTAAAAAAAAACTACTTAAAGAAAGGCCAACAGGCCAGACTAAATAATCCTCGACTTAACGTCCAATTCTGAATCACATATTAGCTGCAGAGATTTTAATGTAAATATGCCATTACACTGTCATTACAGTGATCAGGCTGCATGGCTCACAGGTCACATCTCAGCCACTGTTAATTTTGCAGGCAAAAGCTTTTTTTCTCTTGAAATGTTAATAACTTTCTATTAGTTAATGTAGCGTGACTAAAATTCAGATTAGATATAATTCATTTTAATATCTGTGACTGGCTATCCCGATCATTTAGCAATGGTTTCCAGCTGAATACAAGATGCTAAATTGGACTCATTTGCATAGCCCTGTTAAAGCAATGCCATTCTCTAAATGTAGGCATCTTCAAATTAATTTAAAAGATTTTTTCTGGTTTTGCTACCAGGATAAAATCTTTCGCTAACAACTAATTGAAGTTACTATGAGCCTAAGACACAACCTTTTCCTTCTTTTCGCAGGAACAAATGACTAGTTAATATCATTAACTAGTAAGGGGGAAAAAATGCACAGTACTTTTGAGTGCTAAAATGGCCTAATTTGGAGCTGCAGACAGACCAACCACCACTATTTGCCAGCACTGAAATAAATACCCTTTCTTACTCTGAAGCATACTTAGCTACATTGTTGTACGTCAGAAGTTTACACTGGACTGCACTGAATCCACTGGCTTTATTTAATGATCTGCTATAAAACACGCATTCATTCAAGGTACACTTGAGCTAAACTAGGCAGCTCTCAGGACCTTCAATGTCCCTAAAAGAGTTCAGCACACTGGAAAATGTGGGTTGTTATTAATCACTAATATTCTTCCCTTAATATGCACATATAACACCATTTAATGGTAATGGGAGATACATTATCTCAACAAGGAGAGAATGGCCCTCCAACTTATCAAACCCTATCTTTTAACTCATTTCAGTAAACATCTCTGTGGTTTTTTCTGGGACAATGGCTTGATGTAATCTTTTAGAAATATAGTCACAACCCTTTTTCTTTTAAATTAAATACAAATAAATAAACAAGTCTATTACTTATATTGTATTAGTCAGTATGAATCACAAATTTGGCATACAATATATATTCCAGCATCCAATTGAGAGTAATGCCTTTTGAATACTAATTAGACACTCACATATATAAGGACATAAATAAACTCTGATTTTTTTATTATTTGCATTACCTCAACACCTAAAAGCTCTTGTGGCCAAGCCGGGAGCCCCATCATGCCAGTGTGTGTACAAACACAGGCAGTCACACTCTGAGGAGGATCAAAAGAAACTTGATCAGAGTTGAGATGGTTCTTCCTCCTCATTTACATACATGTAGCTGTGAACAAGGTCAGAAAAAAACAGAATAATGAAAGTGTCATGGACTGACACTGCATCAGATTATGTAACTGTAAAATTCTACATTCTTCACAGTGAAGGAATTTACCCATCTTTAATTTAAAATAATTGAGAGATGTGGAAGAAATAGTAGAGGGTGAAAATAGTGGTTAATATGCTTTCATGTTTCTTTACAGCTCTGAAGTGTTTGATGCCTCTGCTATACAAAGCAAAAGACTCCTTGGCTGCCACTAAGATCCTAAGATTACATAGCTCTGTAGAGTTGTCATCTACCGATTTGTCAAAAATCTTTTTCAACAGATCAAAAAATAAATATGTGTAAAAATAATAAATCAAGTACTTTAGATAACACATAGATCCACTTATAGGGCAGAACATTATTGTTCTTTTTTTCCTATTGTTGTTAAAAGCATAGTGGCTATTTATTTAAGAATGTAAATACAAAGTATGAAAAATCATGATCTCTCTGTCAGTTTTGGAGGTTGATGACTCTGGAAGAAAACAGTGCAGTCTCAGTGTGAGGCACCACCTGAGTACCAGATATATGACAACTGTATATACAGTGGGGAACTGACACATGATACTGTCAAATCTGCTGATTTGTTAATATTTATAGATATATATTTATATATATGTAATATCCCTCCAACTTTTTCTCAGCAGGGGGCTTGTTCAGACAATTTATATGTGATTTTTTTCTATCTATCTCGTCTACTTTCACTTAAAAATCACAGCGTGTTCTGGAATGCTTTGCCTGTTTAAGTTGTAAAGGAGTACCAGCACTTTCACTGGGAGTCTTTTCTAATCCCCAGCTCAGTTTTCTTCTGTCAGCTGGTCATAAAATTACCCATCAAGCTCATGAAAATACTTATGTGCAGGACTGTTGGACACATGTTCTTTTGTACTTAAAATTAATTCACACCCATTTTTACGTGAGAATGAAACTTTCATGTGCAGGACTGATAGACAAAAATTTATATCATTCATAATTAACCAACAACTTAACTAACCTTGAGTCTGGGGTTTCTGTTTCATAGTTCTGCCATAAAAATCAGTGGGTTTTTGTTTGGTTGGTTTTTTTGTTTGTTTGTTTGTTTTAGGAAGAAGATTTAAAATCATTGATAGAATATTAACAAACATAAATTAGCTTCTGCTGGGGTAAATATTAACTTTACATCAATGATGACTAATATTGTAATTGTAGAAATAAGAAATCTTAAATGAACAAATTTTAATATTCATTACAGATTTAAGGTCAGGTAAAACTGAGACCTGAATATTCCAAACTTTGAGAAAGTTTTGATAGTCTAGAAGGATTCAAGAGATTATTGGCAGTACGTAACCCTGATCTTTTGAGAATAGTTTTCAATTGGCAATATTTTTTTCAGATGTCTTCCTAAATTAATTGCTCCGTATACCTTGGTTCTATTGTTAGACATTTGGGAAAAAAAAATATTGTTGCAAGCAAAAATGAGCAGGAAGACTGTCAGATATATGAAAACATAAATCAAAGGCAACAATGCCCCTTTCTGAACCTGTTGGGCAGCCAGCAATAGCACAGAGGATAGCACACTTATTAGCTGTACTCCTCCAACTTGTACAAACTCCTGTCACTGAGGTTTTCCGGGATTGTGCTGGTTCTGGTCTACCTCTCTCTCTCCAGAACTGTGGCAGACACAACTGATGCTAGGGAAGCCCAGATGAGCTTCAGCTTGGATGGGGGAAAAAGGCTACTTCTAAATATTTTAATTACTTCCACTTTGGCTGGGAGTAAAAGTCTTACAAATGGCATTTCTTATCAGCAACCACAGCCTCAAAGTGCGTCAATCTGTTTTACCTTGTCAGTGAGCGAAAGGGCTTATGCACAACCCAATTTTACATTGACTAAGTTCATTGTTCTGTTCCAATGTTGCCATTTCTATTTTTCTCTGAGGTTATACAATTTCAAAATTATTTTGTATATATTCGATCTCTTCCATTTTTCATAGACCAGCCACATGATTTGTCAGCAATTCACTAGGAAGAAGGAAGGTAACAGTAAATGCTGTCTGGGATGGGCTGTGATAAGAAGTAAGGATTGGATTAAATTCTACAGTGATTGACCCCAGAAAGTTCAGCCTCTTGCTTCAAGACCGTTTCTTTTATGCAGACAAAGAGGCACCACCCTTTCAAAACAGCAGAAAATGCAGACCTCCTTATTGTATTTGTGTGTTCATGCTACATTCACACCAGGTATTCCCATATAGGAAATGCTTTGGGACACAGGTGTCTTGGTTGACTGCTTAGTTTTCATAATCAGGAAAGTGAAACAAAACCATGTAAATGAGCCAGTCAGTTGGAACTATCTCTATATAGCTCAAATAACTCCAAATAATCTGAAAGAATTTTTATCAGTTGTTTCATTTAAAAATAACATGTGTGAGGCAATCATGACCAGTTTATGGATATTTTCTTAGTAGCAGAAACTAAATGCAGCAGATAAATTATGCATTACAAATTATTCCCCCAGGATCCAATTCAGAATGTTATTATATTGCAAAATTCTGGACTTTATTTTTATCTTTGTTTGGCCGATTATGGGAAGGACACATAACAAAGCATTGTAAGCACTTTTCCTAGAGCTTTTCCAGTATAAGCCCAATAGTTAGCAGCAGGTCTCTCATGTCGTGTTTCCAGCCAACCTGCTACAACCTACTTTTCCTCAAAAAGGTGGCTTCTTTCATAATGCATAAGGCATAAAGACTTTTGTGGCTCTCTTCTGGACTCAAGAGGGAGATTATTCCAGCTGCCTATATCTAAAGTCTGTGCTCAAGTGCAGAGGTCAGAGAATTCTCCAGCCAAGAGCTAATACAGCTTGTTGTGCCTTCTGAGATTTCTGGTTTAGGAACACAGTTCTTGCAATGTGACTCTGTAGCTATAGAAAGAAATAGGCCCTTTCTACCACATTTGAAAAATAGTATCCTTTGTCTACCTCCTAAATTTTTACAGGAATATATAGTTAAGTGCTCAGCTTGTCTTTTTTTCTAGATCTATATCCTTTAGGGCATTGAACTGAAGTTACTTGTGTCTCAGATCAAAGTCATTTCACTTAGAAACTCAGGTTGAGCTTGAAGGCACAGTCTCTTATGTGAAGGTCAATGGTTTATCCATTACAGCACCCAACCTCAAATTATTTTTGCAATTAGTAATATTTATATCTGTTTTTATAGTGTAAAAGAATAAAGAAAGGATAGTCAGCATTTTCAAGAAATACAAGTTAAAGGTGTCCTATCATTTAAAATGATATATCATGTTAGAAAGGAAACTTAAAAGCTGGCATATGCAATCTAAAATTAAATACAGATTTTGAATTTCAGGCTGTGAAGCTAAAAAGATCAAAGGAAACTCTTTACAGTTCTTCAGAATTTGGTATTATACTTCCCAGGAGGTCATTTACTCCCATAATTTAGTCTGACTTATTTTGGCTTCAGTTCCATTAAAAGTATGTAGCAAAAAGAGAGCCTCTTTTTATTTTAATTTTTAACTGCAACCTGTCAGTTAAAGGAAAAAGAAAAAAAAAGAGTGTCTGGAAGAGGATGATCTACAGAAGTACTAATAGCTTTCAAATCTTTTGACTTTTTGAGCCTCATATGGCTAGAAACTTATCTGTAAAGATTGTATTTTAACCCTTTTGACTGTTCTTGGACATAATGTGTGCTTTTATTGAAAGGGAACTTATTCACTGACCTTGAACATATTCTGTCATTTCCACAATAACATCTACCTTGACAGCAAGCCTTGACTTGTTGGACAAAATAATAGGAGGACCCAAAGTTAAAGGCTCCTATAGGCAAACATCAAAAGAACACCTTTGGTAAGTCAGAGAAGTATCCAGAAGTTTACATATGGTCTGGAGAAACCCAAAAATGAGCAGTATACCTGCTGGGATGTGAAGGCAGTGCTGATGGGGCTGAACAGACTAAAACAGAGTTTTACTTCATTGCATTTTGGGAGCAAGAAAAGCAAGAGTAGTTTCAAAAAGATGAGGAAAATTTGAAAGAGCTTTTGGCTTTCAGAAAAGATGTATAGCCCTGAGACCATTATTTATTTTACCTATACCAGTTTCCACAAACAGGATCTTAAAAAATAAAAAATAAGAGATGAGGGTGCTTTATCTTCTAAGACCACATTAAGACCACCTGGTGGGAGCAGCAGCGGTGGTAACAAAATGCTCTGTGCTGAAATAGGAAGTCATCTTCCCCCATCAGCACTACCCCTTTTCCCACTGAGGGATGTAAAGAGGTAGTACAATAGCTGAACTCTCTGTCTGCAAGAGGTTGGCCTTGGCTGGACTCAAAGCTGGGAAATGAGGTAGAGGGATCCAATCTGTGAAAGGGTTTTCCCTCTGCTTGACGTTCAGGCTTTCCACTGATTCTGAAGAGAGTCCCAGAAAAATCACCCAAAAGCTGTACGATCTTATTACTTTGCTATTCTGTAGGATGTATGTGCAGAAGGATTCATTGAGACAATTCAGCCTTAGTTGTGTTCAGTAATGCAGTATGTATATATATATACATATACATGTATATATATGTATCTATCTGTATATATTCTTGCTTCTTGTTTTGACTACATCTTTTCATTGTTTTGTCATCTTACACTGCGGCAGCTATTTTGTACCTAGTTCAGTGGGATGCACACATTGGATGGTGACTCTTAGTTATTCACCCCTTCTTTCCTTTTTGGTTTTCATTTAGCCTCTAAATTGTTACAACTAGAAGTTTTTGAGGGTTTTTTTTCCCTTCTGTGTAATGCAATAGGTAAATAAAATTACAAAACCAAAAATAGCTTTGGACCATAAAGAAAACATGATACACTAGCCTTGGGAAAACTGAGACTCTTGCTGTTCCATTAGAGTAGACTAATGATGGTCTAGTGTATACTAATAAATTTCCAGCAAGATATGTGCTTGTAAATATCTTCCTGTATGATTAATGTTTCTGAAATATAGCTGTTTCCATCTGACAGAACCAAATGTGTTAGAGATGTTACAAATGCTTTTTATTGTGGTAAAAGGAGTAGTGGCAGCAAAGAGGTTAATTCTTCTCTTTTCATGAAGGTGTCTTCTTAGAAGAGAAGTGATTAAAGGAGTTTCTTTTTTGGCATAAAAGTGTTTTTCTAATCTTGTTGAAGTGCCTAAAATGTGTTTGAAGAGCTAGATAAAAGCATGGATTTCTTATTTAATGAGTTACCAGTTATATGTTCCAGTGTTTATTTTGCTTCTGCCATTGAAACATATTTTCTTAAAATGTCTTTTCCTTCACCACAGTCAATAGGTAATAGTGATACAAGATATGTAGGATGACTTTCAGCATTAGGTACAAAAAAGTACCTCTTTCCCAAACTTGTACAACTGCAGAGACTAAGCCAAAAACAAACTCAATTTTAAACAATGCTGAGCATAATTTCAGAACATTATGACAAAATCAGAATTTGTGTTGCAATTTCTCAGCAAGTTCCCTTCCCTTCCCTTCCCTTCCCTTCCCTTCCCTTCCCCAACCTTCCCCAACCTTCCCCAACCTTCCCCAACTTTCCCAAACCTTCCCAAATCTTCCCTTCCCAGATCTTCCCAAACCCTTTCCAAACCTTCCCTTCCCAAACCTTCCCTTCCCAAGCCTTCCCAAACCTTCCCAAACCTTTCCCCTCTTCTCTTTAATGTGGGCTAAATTATTTTCTTTTTTTAGATATCAAATAGTTGAGCCTAGTAGAAAATAATTTACCTTAAAAAACTCTATTACTTAGTTTAAATCACATGATAGAATGCCCTCGCCTTCCACACAAGAAGGAAGAAAAAAAACCTCACTATAGTCAAGAAAATGGCAGCTGAAAAGACTAGCATTGTGCCATGCTGCAAATGTTCTCTGCTGGTATTAGATCATTCAGTGGAAAATTAGGTGCAAACCTAGTTGTTTATTGAACCAAAGGCACACATGTGCTAAAGACAGCTCTCTGTTCTTACAAAGGTATCGACTGCTTCTATCATCATAGGATTCCCCACTATGCTTTACCACTGGGGAAGGAAGAGATCCAAAGCAGAGAAAGAAAAGGTGTCTGAGCGCATGCAGAACTTCCCTGAACAGCAGTGGCTTTTTGTGCTTCTACCATGTATTAGAAAAACTATTATGACTAAAAAAAACCATCTAAAGTCAGAGCTGATATAAGCAAAATGAGTCTTACCTGTGACCTCTGAGGACCCACTTCTCCACTAAGCAGCATTATTCCCTGAAACCCTATGTCTGCAAAGGCCTGCTTACATCAGGATGTCTAAACAGGTTGACCTTCATGGAGCACAGAATAGATTCATGGATTAAAATGGCCATGAGGAAATTTCACTACTCCGTGGAATTTGGTGGACTTGAAAATAAATTAGACAGTATAGCATGTTAGCAAAAGTTCTAATTGTACATACTTCCCAGAGAAATAGTTAGGCCTTACATTAACTCTGTTCCTCTCAGCAATTGAGATTCTTCTCCATGTTAAATATTTCTTTTTTACTATTCCTCTGTCCTCTTCATCTAAACCTGTCTGCCCTCTCTTTCCCCAGAAATTGCAAGAGTTGGAAGGCGCAGCGGTCCAGCTTCAGTATCCATTGAGATCAAACCTAAAGAAATGGACCCATCTCTATTCAAAATGAATTTCCTTTATACAAAAAACACAAAGGAAACTGAAGCTACATTTCTAAATACTGAAAAGCAAAGAATAAAAGGTGACTTTTCCCTTAAAGTGTTCTATGTCAACGTCATTTAGTGCTTTGGCAAATCCCAGGATATTCTAGGAGGACTAGTTTAGGGTAGCAAGCCACGCACGTACCTTTTCATTAGCCCCTTATTTTCAAACAGAGGCCTGCAGAAATTCCAGTGCTCTGAACCCTCACAGGGGGATGGAGCAAACAGAAAAGATCTTGTTAAAACTGTTAAAACTGTCCTTCTCCAAAGACTACCTCTTTTTTTCTTCTTTTTTTAAGTACTCTTCAGTAGGAAAAGAGAAATCAGGTTTAGCTGAATATGTCCTCACCATGCCAGCTTCCAGTATTTTTCTGTGTTTGGCAACAGCACCAGTCAGTTGTGGCATTGCTTCCTATTTGTCTCTGGTAGGGTGCAGGAAAGGCTGCTGAAATGGTACATGAATTGACACGTGCATGGAAGGATTTTATGAGATCAGACTCTGTATGTGCTAAGGCTTCTTCTCTTCCTGTGTAAACCCATGATTAACTATCATTACTATTCAGTTACACAGAAACAGTGCTTACACAAGGCTAGTGCCTTGCTCTCATGTGCTGCTTTCTGTCAGTCATCCTTCAAGGTGGAATCTTCTATTTAGTATTACGAATATCTTGAATTTACTGCTGTCATCCCTAGCAACTCCTCTCTGCTTTGTATTACAGTCTTTCTTTTCAAGCATCTCTGATAACTGACTTTTTTCCTCTCTTCTCTCTTGTTCAGTCTTCATTAAAACAGTCTCTTTTTAATCCTTTCTTTTCTACCATAGAAAGAGCTTTTTTTTTTGATTTTTTTTTATTTCCTCTGGGATTTTTCCTTTTAAAATTCTGCTTACCTCTGGGAAGTTAAACTTCTCAAGACTGATCTTTAACCCATGGCCTCTCTCTTCACAACATTGGATCTCCTTCTTTGCTCTCTAAGTTTCTACCAAAAACAGTTTAAATAACAATAATAATTTTAAAAAAATATTTTGTTGTATTTTGGAATTCCATGTGGGCAATTTTGTGTAGATATTACAAGAAAATAATAGTGATATTGAGATTGCAACATTATGCAAGGAGAATTACATAATTTAAGCCAATCAATAAGGGTTAATGAAACCTAGGTCACATCAGAATAACTTGATATCTTTTGATGAAAACCTTAGGATGTTATACAACATTTTATTACAAGATGCAAATATTACAAAATCAATATAGTACATATTGAATTGGTTGAATATGATGCTGGTCTCAAAACGTAGTTGGAAATGCTGGATCATCCATTGAGTATGAACGCTTCTAGTCTGTTGTTAATCTTATTACTTAAGACAATTAAGATACTTTGGTATCTTAATTCATGATGTGAAAAATAAAGAGTCACAAAAAGTTGTAGAAAACACTGAGACTGTGAATAGAACATGTAAGTAAGAGACGAAGAAATAAAATAATAATGAAATAATGAAAACTGTTGTGGAGTACTTTGGTCATGATTAAGTTGGGCACAATCAAACTATGCATATCAAAGAGGGTAAATTCATAAACTGAGGAAAAACCATGGAATGTGGGAGGGCACTTAAAGAAGACTGTGCTTATCATAGAAAACGATACCACTGAAAGGATTGGCAGGTGAAGAATGGTTCTGTGTAAAATTTCAGTGTGGCCATGAAGTCAAAAGTCCTATCACACCCCTGGTGAGGTAAAAAAGGGACTATAAGTAGGAATCTCTATTGTCTCTGTGCTGAGCAATGACATCTCCTGAAACACTGTTCTTTTTCCAGAAACCAGACTCGTAGAGATGAAGAACAATACAAGAGGAGTCTGATAAGAGACAGGAGCATGATTAAAGGCCAAATAATCTGCTGTCTGTTGGGAAACCTGGAGAACACTGCCTATCAATTTGTCAAAGTAAAAATGAAGGGCTGATTTAATTGCAGTCTATAAGCATATATACAAAAAGAGAAATGTGATAATACATGCCTCTTCATTCCAATTGATTAAAACACAACAATACTTTGTGAATCCAAAGGACCTCATAAAGTTTTGATTGAAAAAAATGTACAAATTTGTGCTGGTGAGGATTGTTAATCATTGGAACAATTTATGCATGACAGTGATAATTTCTCCATCTCTGAAAATTTAGACATTAGAGCTGGATGTTTTCTTCTGAAAGAAAGGAAAGACTGAGCAAGACTGAATTCAAAGAAATCCTGTGGTATACAGGAGGTCAGACAAAATGTTTAGATGTTCCCTTCCGTTTTCACAGTCTATGAATCTAAGCAGGTACTGGTTCAAAGAATTTATCATCTTGTCTTCTCTGGGATTACTCATATACTTTGAGTTGAACAGGTGTTTAAGTGCTTTGCTGGATCAGGGCCAAAGAGAGCTGGTATCATGCCATTTCACTGCCCCTTTTGTAGCTGTGACAGAACAGGACTTGAGGCTGGTATAGCACCAGTGGTCATATTGCTCCAAGTAATTGGCTTTGAAAATGGTGCTGATTAAATGGTACAACCAGGACTAATTTTGAAAGAAAGGGAATACTGGATTGAAATTTGGAACTACTAATACATGAAAATTACAACTGTATGGCTCAAGCGATGCATGGAAGAGGTTTTTGGAGTCTTATTACAATATCAGTCTGGAGTGTACTGCTATAAATGCATCAGTTTTGCAGGGACATGCTACTCTAAGGTAGAATTTATCTTCAAATAAAATTTGTACACAGTAGAAAACTGTTCTCATCATTTTCTTAATTGATACAGCTACTGTGGTATTACATGGTTGTGTAGGCAACAATACATTGGTGATTGTGGTTTTCTTTTATTTGTTGGCTTTCTCAATCCATATCCTATGTAATAACTAATTTATTGATCTGATTTATGTGCAGAGATATAGGATTATGTTTGGGCAAAGGATGCCTGAGCATTTTTCACAATTGATCTGGCCTTGATGCATAGCAGATCAAAATTAATTTACAAAGGGAAGAGCTGGATGGAATGGAATCGCTAGAAGACTTATAATCTTGCTGCACCTATTGTCCTTTTATCTGACAACTTTTTTTCTGGTTATCTTTCTCTCTTTATGATCACAATTGCTACTGCCTGAAAAATACTTTCCTTTTCTCTTATCTCCTGAGATTGCCTCATCTATCTACTACTGTTCTGCCAGTATGCTAATAGAGAAGATCTGGTCCCCATGTCCTGCTGCTTTTGTACTATATCTTACTGTTTACCATGTGTTTTATTTGATTAGAGGTTCCCAAACTATAGTATACATGTAATTGTACACGGGATACATCAAAGTGGGATGTTAGTACTGTGAGAGGAGCTAAATGTCTTCTCCTCCTGTCATCACTCTTTCTACTGACAGTAGTAGCTAAGAACGTTTGGTGATTATATCTGGAACTGTTGCATTTCCAACTTTTCCCAACTTCCTCAAAGTACATTTGAGAAGTACTAGTTCTATTCAATATGCAGTTAAAAAATGCTGTAAGGTGTGACTTGGCCAAAATGCTGATAGGAAATGCTCATATGAAATTATGCCAGACCACACAAACTCCATGGCACTGCTTGGTACCTCAGGAAAACCCCAGCCAACAGGTTTGGGTCACGTTCTGTGCCTGATATTGCTCCAGGTGAAGTAGAGGAGCTACCAGAAAGTCTTTTAAAAGTGTGTGAGTGAATATCTGGTGAACAGTTAGGCTGTGTTCTTCAAAAGGTGCCTCATGTGCAGAGAATCTCAGCACACACAGGGTGGTGTTCTGGCATAGTGGAAGGTTGGCTAACACATACCTTGCTCTAATGCTGCCTTTACATAACTGCCTGGGGACCACAGCAAGCCAACCTGTCACAGGGCAGTCCTGTTCAGCATCACCTCGGGCACAAGGCTCAGAGCTGAAAGGCCAACAACAGTTCTGCCTCTTTAAAGTGTCCACTTTTTCAAAGGCTGTGCCAAGCAAAGCTTTTCAGGCCATGTGTTTTTAAAATGGGTATGCCTTCTTGTGTATATACCACTCCAAAGAAGAGAACTATAAAATCTTTGGATTTTGTTGTTTGTATTTAAAAGCCTTCAAGCATATTCCTTGATAGGTCTGTATGTACACTGTAATTATGCATGCATTAAGCACTAAATGAAAACAAAAGGCATTTAACGTTAATTACACTAGAAATTCACCATATTGTGATCGTACACAGCACCACTAATGCTGCCCAGCTAGATATCCCACTTTCATGCAAACAACAGAACCAAATTAAATTACATAAAAAGAAGCTACATACTGACTCCCAGCAGTATGTTTTGACAAAACACTTTGTCTACTTAAATGATTTCAGAAGCTGTAGTCAAAAGCCTTGACTGCAAATAATGGGTTCATAAAACCTATCTTTAAAATTTTACCTGACAGTAATGCTGTGCAAATATCTGCACTTCTAGTTCACCTTCTCCACTTGTTTACATCAGGATTTTAATAGAGTGGCTGTCACAGAACAACAGCTAAAGGCCACTGTTTGATAAGTTGCTGTAAAAATAGACTGCTTAAAATGAGAATTTCCTCCTAAATTCGGTCATCACAAAAAGGTGGTGGGTAGGAAAACATTGAAGAGAGACAATTTCTAGGAGGACTGCAATAAAGTCTTTTCAAGTTCAGTGACATTCTAATCAGCAATGACTTTGTAAGAAACTACATTTCCCATCTGTCTTCAGTTTTACTGAGAAATGACAAAAATATAAGGAAAACAGGACAAGTCAGGAGAGAGATAGATCGATCTTCTTTTTTATTAGCTCACTTAGCATCCATACAATATATTTGAAGAATAAATTGACTAGATCTCCTTAACCACCTGAAGAAAGAAATTATACACTCAAGAAAGCCTCCAGAGTTCAACGCTAGAGCACAGAACTAACCAAAGATGATCTGTCAGTCAGTGTCCTGCCATTCAGCTGCTGGCATTCCCCATGCAGAATGTCTATGCAGAAGGTAACTGGATGCTGATGGCTCTATGTGACCTCCAGGCATGCACATCCAAGGCCCCATTCACAAGTAGCCACCCTCCACAGCAGCAAGTCTATACTGAAATGTTCTCATCTATCAAGGTATGAGGTATGGGGAGGGAGTGTATTTTAGCCACTAATTTCTTTTCCAAGGAGAAGACATGGTTTGGAGGGAGGTTTACTTTGCTCCGGGTCTGTCATGTGGCAGAATTGTACATTTCTGTTTTCTCTAAAAGGGAATGGCACCTCATTGTCTCTAATGGTTAAGTACATATCTGAATCCTTTCTGAATTCAATATAATGGAATAAAATTTCCATGGAGCTACTAGTAAAGGAGAATTTCAGAGCCAGAAAGGAGGGGAGAGAGATGCAGAATGGTTTAGTCTGTATGGTTTGGTTTAAGCTAATCTTATTTTGTGCCATCTGTGTTGGAGATCTTCAGTCTTGGTAGATTTTGCCATAGTCCAAAGCCTTGGAAGCATAGTAAATAGTATTGGTATGTTAAATATATACGCCATGCTTCCTTGCATTTTACCAGAGCTAAAGATATTTTGACTACTTGGTAGCTATGAAGTATAAAGTAGTCACACATTGTGGCAGCCTGCCTTTTTCAAAATTGGTTTGGTTTTGCCGATGTCTTATTTTGGTTATTTTTTGGTATGCCCTGATTTATTGCTATGTAACTTCTGAGGCAAAACTTCCAGTTTGGATGAGCTCGTGCCTGATAAAGCTCAAGGAAGAAAGCCAAGTCAAGAGCTGTAGTCTGTGAGAGCAGATATGAGACTGCTAAAGCCCATTCTGCCAACTTCTACTTGTGTTCATCCATATTTCTCTGACTCCTATGCCAGTATTATGTAAGAATTCATTTTCTACTCATTCAGGGTTCATTTAGGAATCATTCATATTCATCCATTGATCAAAATACCTCTTCCAGATGAGAGAGTTTGGCTTACCCTCAGGTCTAATACAGCAAATGTCCTGTATGGCTCTCTAGAGCTACAACATTAATAGCCATAACAGCAGGACTTCAGTGTGAGTCTCAGGAGTTTCCACTGACATCAGAGCCTTATGAACACATCCATACCTAAGCCAGAGCATAGCACCCCCTCAACAGAAAACATGTTGACCTAGAGCCTGCACAGGTGGGATTACAGAGGAAGAAAACTGAATACTTTTGATTCTGCTAAATCGCTTGGAAAAACAATTATTACTATTTAATGAAGAGTGAATTTTATTTTATTAAGGGGTTTCATCATGCAAAGGGGGCTATGAAGCAAGTTTAGTAGGACTGAGATCACTAAAACTAGGGAAATGTGCATTGTTAGCTCTAACAAGTCACTATGATACTGCAAAGGCTTTAAATACTTATATTCACTGAAACTAATAATAATAGCTTCATATCCCAGTGTTTGTTCCTTTCTGTTTTCTGTGAACCCATGCAGTTATTGTAGGGGATTGGACTTGCACATGACACAAAAGGCACAGAACTGGTGTGAGCACCCACGAAACCCATGTGTACACTGAGCTTCCTGAAGCTGCAAGCCCCTTTCCCTCTCCTCCTCCTGCCTCTGCAGGCTGCAGAATGCCCCTGCCAAGAAGGCAGATACCTATGTTCACGTTTCCCTCTTTACCTTATCAATACATTTTATTAACAGTACAAAATATCTCCACTCATTTCCTTCATTCTAAGACTTTCTAAAGACCTGCATTAGATGCTGTGCTTACACTATACCCTCAAAATCCTTTTTTATGGACAATGCTAGAATACCTATAAATTGTCAGCATGATTATTATTAGATAATTTATACCTGTGCAATAACTTCCAGCAAAGACAGTAAAATGCTGCTCTGGTATTAGGAGAAGATTCTCAATGTTTTCTGAGAAAAAAAGTGCTTCTGGTCAGGACCCTATGCTGCCATTTGGGTTTCTCTTGTCTCATTCAATTCCCAGTCACACTTTTTTTCATTTATTATTATGATTATTAATATTATTACTTTCATTACAGTAAAAATACAACAATCTGGATTATTTTTGAAACACACTCTATTCTACCAATTACTTTTTATGTTTCAGAGTATAGGAATGTAACTTTTTTGCTGATTTGCTGAATGCAAACCATCTTCACGGGAAAGAGGATCTCAGGTATAGATCTGAAACATAGACCTAATTTTTTTCTTTTTTATTTTCCTTTTTTTCCTATTAAAAGGACTTTTTAGAAAAGAAAGATGACAAAGTACATTCATATTCAAAGATACTGAGAAATCAACTCATCTGTTATGTTATAGGAAGGGATTTAAGGGTATGGCCCCAAAACCTGTGCTCAGGCCACCAGTCAAAAGCTCTGCTTCTTATGGTAAGTTGTTTTTAAACCAAGAGTATCTGAGAGATGTGTAAGGAAAATTAAGATTGCATATTGATGGAAAAAATGTAAAATACTTTGAAATATAGGAGATAGGGTGATGGAGACTGACCCCAGTCACCTATTATTTGTGTAATTTTAATTACTCTCCCTTTAATTTAAGCAGCTGACACACACTTTCAGTGGTGTTCAGAAAGTTAATAGGGCAGCTGAGTAAGGATTTTAAGGTCATATTCTTGTCCTTTGGTGCTTATTTTATTTATTAGCTGCTGCATTAATATTCTTATGATTACAGAAATGATCATTTATGTATATAATGCATCTTACAATAGTACACAATGAAAAATATTGTAATATTTATGTCTTAATATGTCTTCTCGTCCTTGATTCTTTAGTACCAAACTCACAAAAATACAACAGCATTTATATCAAGCTTCTTCATTCCTTATATTATTTCTTAATTATGGTATGTAGTCATCAGTTTGCTGACAACAATTTTCCTGGGTGTCACTCTTTCTTTGATTCCATCCCTCCTGACTGAAATTAAAATATTGACATAAATAATTTTGCTTGAGCAGTGGAAAATTCAAAGAGACATTTAAAGTAGAGGAGCTTCTACATTTATTGCTTCTATATATGTGCACTTTTCTGTGGTTTCCAGGTACATAAACAGTAATTTCAGCAAAACTAGTGTGCTGTCTTGTCCATGCCATGCATGGAGATAAATGATGATACTTACCTGAAGTTAATTGTTTAAACTCCAACAAACCATGATTTGTGTTATAAAAATAGAGAGAATCTGATGGTTCTGGGCCATTTTATCTTTAGGGGTGAGGGAAATGAAGATTATTAGACTATCGATGCTCATAGAGTGGTCTGCTCATTTCTGTAAATTTTTCACCCATTTATCTGCCCCCTTGTTTATGCAGCTCTGTCCCTCTTGGTCGGCAAGGAAGGAGAGAAAGACATGGATCGTGGAGTTGGCTGGGGATCTGTCTGCAGTGGCTTTCAAAAATAAAGACAGGTGAGGAAAGCATCCTCCAAGCACCTGGTCATCAGCTGGAGATGGTTGGGTTCTCTGCGCAGGAAGAGATGATGGTGGTGTGGAGACAGTGCAGTTCTGGGGCAGCCCTTCTGAGCCCCTTGCAGCAGGGACAGAGGGAGCTGCCAAGCAATTGCCTACATCATTTGCCTTACAGAGGCATCTCTGCAGATTTCTACCCCTCCAGACAAGTCCTACTTACTCACCATTTGGCCAGGTGTGCAGTCTGCTCCCAGCCCTCAGTAGAGATGTGCCATCATACGACACTGTGCTTCTCACACCTGAGGGCGGAGATCAGAGTATAAGGCAATGGGCACACTAATGAAGTGTGTCAGAAATTTAAGCTAGACTGATGACTGTTAAAATATTTCTTGTAATTCTCTGTGTTTTTTCATGAATACCGGGGTTTTTTTCTGAATAGGCACAATTCATTGTTTTTTTGTTCAAGAGGTTATCTTACCATGGGCCTTGTAAAACCTCGTAGGTTTTACAAAAAACAGTGTGTTATGTGTGATGTAGTGACACGTCAGTAAATATTCTCTGTTTTAAATTCATTGCAGTGAAACGATCTCATAATGGTAACAAATCTTTTTGCATATCATCCTGAAAAGTTTATTTGACTTAAACAGCAAGGTTTAGACATTGAGCAATGGGTAATGAGATCATGGTCAGCATTAGGACTTGGAGAATTATACAGATATGAGAGGATTGTGTTTTCCTGTTGTCAATAAATATTGTAAATCCTAATTCAGACAACATTGCAGTAATATCAAGACCCAGCACTCTAAAGGTGACATAAAAGATTCAAGATCAGGAAGGGGACAAGCTACAAAGAGTCAGAACTGCTTAGTACTTCACAGAGTGTGCACGTGTGGTCAAGGCAAATTGTAAATATGATGTATCGTCATCCTTCTATTTATACTTGTATAACTGAGAGAAAATTCAATCTTCAGTCCATCATACAGATAGACCTGTGGAAACACTCATAATTTTAATCCCAGCATGCTAATGCCCCCTGTGTGAATATAGATTTCTCAATTAAACTGAAATAATTCGATGAAAGAGCAAGTCACACAGGTTTAAGTAAAGGTTTCAGTAACACCAGCCTCAGCTGTTTATTACCGTAGAAGTATTTCCGCTGGATGGTGCATGGCTGAGGCTTAGAGCTGTACATGGCTTCTTGGCTCAGAAGGACCCCATAAGGAACATTTCATGTGGAAAACCCATGAAAGAGTCCACAGCTCAGCTATGCTATTGAGAGAGCTAAATTTCCAAAGCCCCCTTGGAGCTAGCACAGTGATGTTAAACTGATGCTTTTTCTGAGATCTCCTTTGATGTAGGCCTGTGCCAACTTCTTTCTAAGAAATCTCCAGACCCACAGGCTGTTTCAAGGAACAGGACAAGATGTGTGCCTCCAGCCAAAGAATAGGAATCATAAAGGGGTGAAATGACCTCATGTTAGTGCAACCTAAGTAGTCTTATCTACTTACAGTGTTTTATATTTTTAACTACTGGATATTTATAAAAAGTCACCATCTCTATTGGCATTTGACAAAGGACACAGTTAAATGGACCTGGCATTTTCTTATTCATGTTGTTGAGCTACTTGAATTAAGGTTCGGTCACCATCTGATACCATGCATTTTATGGATTAAAAAAGACACAATTCCTATATGGACAACAAGATCTAACATTTCTTCATGAGAAGTTCGACTTCATTCTTTTTTATAATTAGGAAAATATTTTTTCCAGCTCCTCAGTGATGACCTTAATTTTAGTGCTTTGTCTCAAACAGGTATGTGCCTTGCTTGCACATGTCTTTATAGATACACTTTCTGGAATACATGAGAATTTTATTTTAATTACATTTTTCTCTGAATTGTACTACATAATTTACTCCCTTTCTTTACTTTCTCCATTTTTAGGCCATAAATATTATTAACCCATGGAGATTTGTTTCTGCTTTTTTTAGTTAATTAAACACACTGTTGGATTTATCTTGTGCTACCACCAGGAGGGCACAACAAGTGAAATACTGTATTACTAGATGGTTCATTCATTAGCATAAAATAATCGGTGCTTTTGAATACCTGCACTTCAGTGTCTTGGGTTTGTTTTTTTTTGTGATTGCATCTAGGGAGTAGCAGCACCAGTAAAGGGATAAAGAAGAAGAAAAAGAAAAAAAAA